>NC_056748.1:788768850-788878850 GCF_019279795.1 Protopterus annectens | reverse complement strand
AACAAGATTAATGTTCTTAACAAACTAAGTCTCCACAATAATGTAAGAATTATGGATTTATAGGAATCTATTTAGGGAGGAAACCCAGTAGAGTTTATTTCTAATGAAGTGATTTCTTTTCCTGACATGAATGAGAAACTGGAGAATAAAAAGCAGATAAAATATCCACAAGAATTAATGTAACCAATGTTCCTTCGCATTTGGGAATTATCTTACAGACATCCAATGGCAAAGGAAACACACCAGACTCTTCCAGCAGACCATAACTGAAATGATTGGACTGGAAACAGTACAACTAAATAAACAAGTATAGTTTAATTTCTCAGAAAGAATCAGGGTTCCAGGCAGTCCTTCTCTGGTCAACTCTATCAGCGCTCCTGAAAGGGGGCCCAATTGCTTGCCTCTGGAGGCAGTCGTGGGAAGATACTCCTTGCACCTTACACCCAACCACCTGGCAGTGCATAACTACCGATGCCTGGGTGCTAAGGATTATTTCTAGAGGTTATTCAATCCTCTTCACCAGTTACCCAAGAACCTGAGCAAGACTCTCCGATGTTCCACCCAGTCAGAGGGATCAAGCAACATTAGAAATACAAAAGCTGCTAGAAAAAAGTCATCCAAGAAGTTCCTCCTGACCAATTAGGATCCAGATTTTACTGAAGATTCTTTTTAGTGCCAAAGAAAATGGGAACTGGAGACCAGTTTTGGATCTCAGCATTCTAAACAAATTTGTTCAACAGTCAAAATTCTGGATGGTCACGGTTCAGTCAGTACTTCGCTTCTTCGAGTAAAATGATTGGATTTGCTGTATTGACTTTCAAAATGTGTATTACCACATAAAGATGGACAAATGTTCAAGAAAGTTTCATTGCTTCCCTCTGGGAGCCAGTTATTACCAATTCAGAGTGCTGCCCTCTGGTCTCACCACAGCCCCCAGGGTATTCACCAAATGCATGGCAGTGGTCACAGCACATTTGAGGCTGCGCAGATTCTGGGTATTTCCTTACCTAGATGACTGTCTCCTTACCACTTCCACCAGGCATCTACTTTTACAAACAACAGATTTCATTCTGGAGCTATCTCAACAGTTGGGCATCACGATCAATCTTGCAGTGTCTCAACTAACCCCTTCTCAGGATACAGAATTAATCGGAGCTCATCTCAACACTCTGTCTTGTGTGGCATCCCCTCCCCTCCACAGGTTGCAGAAAATACACTCGCAGTTTCACTCTATTCATCGCTCGAGCAAAATACAGGCTCAACAAATTCTGCAAGCATTGGGCTCCATAGCAGCAGTGATCACATTAGTCCCACTGGTAAGGTTTCACATGAGATGTCTTCAATATATAAAATGCGATGGGGAGGTAGAGCTTCCATGTGAATATATGCTTTCAGTAGTTTGCATTCGTTTTTTATTTATTGCTGTAGGAGTTTACTCCCATTTATTCTTTCACAACACTGCAGAATTTTGCATTTTTTTTACTTTGAAATTTGTGTTACTTTTCTGATTGCAGATGTATAACTTTCTACTTAACATTGTGCTCATTTGTGAATGTATTGGAGGTGTAGTCAACTTTTTTGTAATCAGTCATTTGTGATTGACTGTAGGAGAGTTAGATGTTGACATCTGATGATACACTTGAATAAAATTAGTTATCTTTTCAATAACTTCTTGGAGAAAAAAAGTTGAGTATAGAAGAACATTGATTGTCCAGAGTTGGGACAAACATAAACTAAAAACAACAACAACAATAATAACTCAGAACAGTAGGACTTGATGAATAGAGCCACGGTGGTGCAGCAGCTAGCATTGTCGCCTCACAGCAAGAGGTTCTCCGGTTCGATTCTCGGCTGGAGCGCCTTCTGTGTGGAGTCTGCATGTCCACCTCAGCACTGTAAAAATCCACTGCCAATCATTAGCAGACTGGAGTTCCGCTGTGGCGACCTCTAACCGGGAAAAGCCAAAATACATTAGTTTAGTAGGACTTGATGAAACTAGTAGACAAAGTACTTCAACATATTAAGCAAATTGAAGACCAGTACAACGCTATGGGTATGAATATGGGGGAATTGTCCTAGTAAGCAAAAGTTTAAAAATCATAGTCTGATACTATATTTTCTTAAAATAGCCATTAGCAAAAAGAAAGATTAGTAATGTTCTACTGGGCGTAGAGTAGCAATTCTCACAGGTATACTTGGCAAAGAAATTACAGGAGAGGAAAAGGTTAACTACTACTACTACTACAGCCGTTAAACATGAGCATTGGATCCTATGGTTTTCTTCATGAAATATGAACTCTTTAATACATAGCTAGTTTAAAAACTATTATAAAGCATAATTAATGGGAGCTACAAATACTGAGAGCTTCTTGAATGGCATAATGAGCCACAGTTTAATGCCGGATAAGGCGGAAAAGCTAAACACACCTCCAGAAATCCAACACTTAAGGTCCCATGCTATAATGTATAAACACTTGATTATTACAAAGTCTTTAAGAAAAAAAAGCTTTCAGGAATAAAAGTGTCAGTATATAAGTATGTATCACAGGAGGTAGGTTACAGTCATCATCTGCTAATCTTACCTCTCTTACCTTGCTTCCCAACCACACATATACTACTAAAATCTTAGATCAGTCTCCTTACTGCAGGCAGAAATTAAGGCATTAGCCACAATCTTAGTAGTCTGCATAAAGCAGTGTATTCTGTGGCTCATTCATAGAAAGCAAGTTGAGTTTGTTTAAAACAAGGGCAGCATGTAGACAACAGAACTAGCCCAATTATGAGTGACTATTGTCCAGCTTTCTAGCCACTGAATGGACTCATAGATGGGAGTTCTTTACAGACATTAATGTCTTTGATTCCCCTCAGTGCAATTTTCTTTGAAAGGCTCTAGTCATATCTGGAATTAAAGGGGAATAGCCACCCAGCAGCTCTAGCCATATCTATAGTTAAAGGAGCATAGCCACCCGGCGGCTCTATTCATATGTGGAATTAAAGGAGAATATCCACACAGTGGTGTAAACCTTGGCTTTAGATGACTGTCATTGTCAAAGTGACACCCCAAACCCATGTGTAAAAATGGGAAAAAGGGGTGATGGATGAATGGATAGATGGGTGGGTGGGTGTATTCACAAAGGGTTAGATGTCTGTATGCTGCACCATGTGTTTGTGTATTCACCAATGGGGTTATAGACTGCCCATTCATACTAGGTGTGTGGATGAGTCAGGGGTACCCTGTCACCTTCCCTATGTTAGCAGTAGACATGTTGATCACATAATTTAAGCTACACATTCTCAGTACTAGAATTCTTTGGCTAGGAACATACTAGCCATGCTTCATATTGGCATGCAGATGACAGTGTTTTTGAGTGATGGACATAGTGGCCAATCATCCAGCTGTTGTGCAGACAAAGTCTAAGTTTACAGTAAACTCAAGAGGAGGAAGTTGATACCCCACAGACAAACAACAGGTGACAGGGAAAGCTAAAAGGGAATCTTTGCAACCCCACAAATGCCATAGCATATTTGGAATGAAATACATAACAGTATGTAGATTGAGTCACTGTGATGGTGGTGCTGCGGTAGTGCTGTCGACTCACAGTAAGACGTTGTCCCATTCGATTCTCAGCTAGAGCGTCTTCTGTCTGGAGAAATGCGTGAATGGACATACCTTTGTTGAAGGTTGTGCGTCAGGGCTGGCACCTCGGCATGTAAAAATCTACTGCCAATCATTAGTGGACCGGAGTTCTGCTGTGGCGACCCCTAACCGGGAAAAGCTGAAAAGACACAAAAAATGTAGAGCGAGTCAGAGATTAATAGGCTCATAAGTTCATAGGTATTTAATAGGCATGTGGACCAGAAGATTATTGATAATACTAATCATGTAAATACAAGAATAATTTGGCTTGGTTAGCTTGACCAGTCAAGGTGTGCCATGCTATATAACTCAGGGATGTATTTATGATTGCCCATTCAGTTATCCAACATAGCTTTGAACATGGCCAATGAGTTGCCTTGCTTGATATAAAGAGGAAAGTTATTGCATTAGTATGCTATTTAATGGGTTAGGAATCTGTTATGCCTGCATGAGTAATGAAGTCAGAACCCCCCTCTATGCCTTACTCACTTGGAGTTCACTTGGAAATTAATGTTACATTGTTCAAGTTTGTTGATAATACCATATGGGAATTCCACTGAAGGCATTAGCTATGTCTAGATAAGAATTGTGGATGCCATGGCCCGTATCTATACTTTCTGTGACCTTATCAAAGAAATTGATTAGCTTGAGTAGACTGGACATACCTTTAACAAAGGCAAATTAATTTGGATTGAGGGACTGAAGGTTCCCTATATCTGCTTTGATATGTTTCATGACATATGGTACTGTTGAGAATTATGGGCCTGCAGTTGTGTTGAGACCACCCTTGTGTAGAGGAACCACTATGGCAGTTCACCAGCAACAGCTACAAAACTGATGGTTTGACAGAGGTTAGAAAACTGAACCTGATGAAGTCTAAGTTGTATTAGATGAAAGCACTCAACCGTTTTTACTTGTAATAAATTCAATATTTTTATTCATATTTATTAGTCTCTCTCTCGTTGTATCACCTAGCCAGTGGGTTCTTGGTGAACTCGTATTATAGTATTCTTGTTTTTGATGGATTCGAGTTTGTTTGCATTGTGCACTAGCCAGGTAAATTTTCCAGACCTCGCAAAGGAATTTTTTTTGTCTTTAGACATGAGAGGACTTATCAACAGAGATAACAGCAGGATTAGGAGGTAAGTTAGTGATGGGAGGACTATAGGCTAGAGCTGAAGTTGTCTCAACAGATGTTGATAATGGCCTCAGGATCATAGTATTTATTTAATTTATTTAGCTTTTTACTGAGGTAGTACACTGATCACAATAGGCCATTTGCAAGCACAGCAGAGCCGAAAAAATTCACACAAAAAAAAAATAGAACTAAGTGACAAACACAAGTAATCACAGAAAGTATGGAGTCCAGCGGTCAATTGAAACAGAGTAAACAAGTATAGCTTTTGGATATTACTTTATGGTAGAACTGAGCATGATTTCTGAGATTCTTGATGCGGTTCCCTATTGAAATGTCAGAACTCAAAATGTCAAGGGCTGACAAGTCAAAAAAAAAAAAAAGACCATAGATGCAGGAAGAGTGCAACTCTCAAACACTCTTCTTCTTTAAACATTTTTAAGGGGGGCAAGCCCCTCACACCCCCAGAACATAGAAATATATATATATCTATATATATATATATAGATCCCTATCACAACACCGACACGCCACAAACCCGACACTCAAAACAACGACACCAAAACACCGAAAATGCACAAAACCGACAACTCACAAAACCGAACACCATAACACCGACACCCAAAACGTAAACTACACATAACACACAACTATACATGCACTAACCCTAACCCAAACCCTAACCCAAAGGTCCGACACAAACCGCACACTTACCCTACCCGCACCCTAACCCTAACTCACTTAACCCGCCACTAAACCTACATTCCGTCACTATCGCACACTTACCCTACCCGCACCCTAACCCTAACTCACTTAACCCGCCACTACACCTAAAGTCCGTCACTACCACACACTCACCTTTCCCGCACCCTAACCCTAAATCCTACACTATCTCACACTTACCTGTCTGCTCCCTAATGCTAAATCCCTCACTATCGCACACTTACCTGTCCGCTCCCTAACGCTAAATCCCTCACTAGCACACACTTACCTGTCCGCTCCCTAACACTAAATCCCTCACTAGCACACACTTACCTGTCCGCTCGCACTCACACGTTGCCCATGTCGGTGTTTCGGCTGTCGGGATTTCACATTGTCGATCATCTGTCTCGTCGGTCTTCTCGTGTCGGTCTTCTTAGCGTCGGTGTTTCGGCGTGTCGATGAAGTCAAGGAGACCCATATATATATATATATATATATATATATATATATATATATATATATATACACACACACACACACACACACACACACACACACACACATATCTATGTATGGGTCCCCTTCAAAACATCGAAGTACCAGAATATTGAATCGGGCTTCATTGAGATGAATTTGCCGGATTTTCAGTACATTGAACTCCCAGAACAGTGAAAATCAATGGTGAACCTTGCCTTTCCCCACTGTAGTGCGATCATAGTTGTTATATTTAGTTAGGGGGGTGTGGGGGGCAGAACTCCCCCACTTGGAAGGTTTTCTTGTTTCTTTGTTATTTTGTCCTGATGGTCAAATGGTTATTCTCATGGGTTAATTTTTCTTGTTCCGGGAGTTCAGTGTACTGAAGATTCAGCAAAGTCATCTCGGTGAAGCAGAATTCAATATTGTGGTAAGTTGATATTTTGAAGTAGACCCATACATATACATATATATATATATATATATATATATATATATATATATATATATATATATATATATGTAGATGTTTATATATATATATATATATATATATATATATATATGTGTATATATATATATGTATACACACACACACACACACACACAAACTCCAAGATTGACATAGCTCAGAGAAAAGGGAATATCATCCAAAATGGCCTTCTCAGACTTAGTGTAAGTACATTTTTGGCCATTCGGGCTCAGTGTTTTGGTATTAACTCTAGCTGGTTCCAACATTTCAAATGGTTACCTCTTGATATAGTTGAAACAAGCATTTTGCCATCATTGGTGGAAAGGGTCACTAATAAGAATACAGAGAAACACAGGAGATGCAGCCGATGGGAAATAAGGCTACAGTGTCTAACTGAGGTCCAAGTGCTCTAAATGTACTTCCATGGCTGCAGCTGCACCAAGCAATTACCTCAAATACACAAAGAACCTAAGCGCATTCAGTTGTACCTTCAGTAGTTTTGTGCACTTCTAGTCAACCAAAGATTAAAGCAACATTTCTTTTTGCAGAGAGCAAGCCCTCTTGCATCTGCTTTGCATCTCCTGATCATTCTGAAATCACACAACCTAGAGAATGAGGATTCTCTAAAAAAAAAAATACTTCAACCATTTCCAAGTTGCTGTGATTTCCAGTTCACTAAGAACTAATACAGTATGAGCCTATGCAAATAATGATTGCATGTTGCATGCCAATTAGAATGAGCTGTGCAATGTACTGAACAGTCATGCTTGACCTAGTAAAGGGGTGCCATGCAGCTGTAGGTAACCCTTGGAAAAAAAACTCTACTAGTAAGATTAGGTGAAATCTAATATTTACTTTTTCCATGGGATCTACTGAAACCAGGGACACAAGCAGTAGACATACTGAAAGAACATAACACTAGTTTCACAGTCCTCATACTCCCATTTTTGGTGACCCTTGCAACTAAGTTGGAATAACATCAGTTAGAAGGGATATGTTTTCCTCTGTTAAATGCTTTATTCCTGTCACATAATGTTTTTTTTCTAGGTCCATTTTGCCTTTATGCCTTCCAGTCATCAAGCACCTTCCCAGACTAATTTGAACCCATTAGGAAACATATGTAGAGAATCATCCAGACAGCCATGAGGGTTCCTCAAATCCCTACCCAATCCATACCTCAACTTTGCCATCAGAAGGGGGCTTCCTCATCCCCTTTCCCTGGAATGTCTGGATTTCCCTCAGACCAGAGTCCTATGGTGTCACTTCCTATTTGTCCTGGGGATGAAAACTACACATCATTCACATTCTTAGGAGCTTCACTTCACTCCATATGTGAGGTAAGGGGGCATTTCTGCTATGGCTTTAACCCTACCCCCAATGGTTGACATGTGCATCTGCGTCACTGTGGGGGACATCATAATCATCCCCCTGACATGCAAATGCATCCACACACATCTGCCTCATATGAGCTACAAATATTGACTTGGGATTACCAAACTCACATCCATTAACCCTAGGTGCAGTTCTTGCTTGCAGTACTGCACTTGCATGTGAGCCCACTAGGACTAGTATTCATCTCTCCTCCCTTGTAGGTGAGCAGGCATGAGTTGCATATTCTAACCCTCCCCCCATGACTCAGTCTTCCAGCATTTGAAACATCAGTTAAAGGTGGGTCATCAGGGTTTTAATCTGGACTTTACCTCTGTACACCAGAGAACCAGTCATTTTCACATAAAGTTGTATTCTGGCATAGAAATGT
Organism: Protopterus annectens; assembly: GCF_019279795.1. Classification (NCBI taxonomy): domain Eukaryota; kingdom Metazoa; phylum Chordata; order Ceratodontiformes; family Protopteridae; genus Protopterus; species Protopterus annectens. The sequence goes on along the minus strand of NC_056748.1, from coordinate 788,870,671 downwards.
ATACAAATAAGTTTTTTTTCCCTTTATGTACCATTCAAAAAAGCATGAAGACAGGACATATACTAGCCCATTTCATATCAACGCTAACCTGAAATCTTTACAAGTCTGAAAAGAAGCAACATTATCTGTTACTAGCATTCACACATATTACATTTTTGTATAATTTTTAACAAATGCAACCACCCCATCTGTCTTTAAAAATGCAACAAATAGATTCAGAGACAGACATTGGATTTGCCAGATGGACTTCTTTAGCTTGCCTACACTCAGTGTGCAGCAGCAGCAGACCAGCTGTGAGTAGAAGTAACAGGAAGTACAATCCTAGTGACAGGAAACCTTAGTCTACCAATCAGTAATAAGTTCCTGTTTCAAATGGAAAAGAAGTACATCAGACCTCACACTGCTTTCTGTGATGTTGGAAGTCAAAAGGTTGAAAAGGATTTTATATTATGTCATAGACTTACACAAACAGCAATATGAAAAGCATTTAAGGTATAAGGTAAACATCCTGTGTATTACCATGAATTGTATCTTAGGTTCATAGGTTCATACTAGGCTATCTGCCCTAGGGCATTTATAAGCCTAGCCAGAGTGTGTTTGGCTTTCGCCACCCATTTTAAATGAATTTTGCTATGCCCTTTTTCGAGGTTAGTATACTGTGCCTCTGTCTAACAGTGACACAGAAGTGATACCCAGGGTAAACCTACTATCTCCCATCCACTCATCAAGATTCCTCTTGAAGAGAGTCAATGAGGGACTCTGCCTAACTTGGACTGGGATTTTATTCCAGAGTGAAGGGAGCCTCTGGGTTATGAATCTGTCCCTGCAGCATGTCCTATTTATTTCAGTGTTGAGGATCAAGTCTCTCGAGCGCGTAGCTTGATGGGATTTGGATTTTCTGAGGTGCAGCATGTCCATTAATTCTGGGTTGGACATGGCTTTATACGTCAGGCACAGATAGCCTCTGAGCAGGTGGTATGCCACTGAGTAGAGCTGGAGTTTCTTTAACCAGGCAGCATATGGCATCTGTTTGAGCCCTTTGATCCTCTTGGTGAGGTACTTTTGGGGTCTTTCCAGTTGCTGCAGGTGTCTGGTAAGGTACATCCCAAAAGGGGCATTGTACTCAATTATGGCCCTGATGAGGGATGAGTAAAGAGGCACGATGACCTCCCCTGATCTAGATGTGAATCCCTTCATGATTAGGTGGGCTATATAAAATGTTTTTCTAACCACTTTGGCCACGTGGTTGTCAAATGAGAGATTGCTATCAACTTGGGTCCCCAGGTCCCTAATTACTTCTTCCGTACTTAATGGATTACCACCTGTGTGGTAATTTGTGGGCAATTTGTTTTTGCCAAAGGGGATGACTATACACTTTTTGGCGTTTAGCTTGAGGCCATGGCTCTGGCACCAGTTGTCTGTTTCTATGAGGCCCTTTTGTAGGATGCTTGGGTCAGCTGGAGAGTCGATTATGGCACCCAGTTTGCATTCATCTGCGAACTTGGTCAGCCACAGTCCTTCCGTGTTAGCCTGTACCTCCGAGAAATATATACTGAACAAGAGAGGTCCCAGGACTGAGCCTTGTGGGACGCCACTTGTAACTGGTTTGGAATCTGACATGGCTCCAGCAATTCTAACCATGTGGGTTCTGTCCAAGAGCCAGTTTGCGACCCATCTAGTGACATAGGGGTTTATATTTAAGCTGGTGAGCTTATCTATAATGCCCAAGTGGGGTATTGTATCGAAGGCTTTTGCGAGGTCCAGGTAGGCTGTGTGGACCACCTTCCTCTCGTCAATGGCCTTGGTGACTGTTTCAAAGAAATCGACCAGGTTTAAGAGGCAGGATCTGCCCTTAACAAAGCCGAACTGGGTAGGATCCAGTGTCTGTAGGTCCCCGATGATGATCCTTTCCATAGCTTTGCAGACCAAGTTAGTCAGGCTTATGGGGCAATAGTTTCCAGGATCTGTTGAGGCACCACCTTTGTGGAGAGGGACCACTGCTGCTGTATGCCACTCTTTGGGTACTTATCCTGTAGTAAGGCTGAGATTGAACAGTAGTTTTATGTTTGGGTTTAGCTCTTCTTGGAGTTCATGTAGGATGCAGCCCGGGACACCGTCTGGTCCCATTGATGCTGTGTTTTTTGCTTTGGAGAGGGCGGCTCTTACCTGAGCATTTGAGATGTCAGTGGGGCAGCACTCTGCTGGGATAGATATTTGCCCTTTTGGTGGGGAGAGGGGGAGACGATTGCGCTGAATCTGTCAGCTAGGATGTTGGCAATGTCTGTGGGTTCGGTGTATTTTTTGTCATTTTGGACTAATTCTGAGCATATCTGGGAATTCCCACCCAGGTTCCTAACATAACTAAAGAAAGCCTTGTGATTATCCTTAGTGTCCTGTGCAATTTTTCTCTCGAAGCTGGCCTTAGACGATTTTATGAGTGCCCGTAGTTTTTTGCTAATACTGATCAGAGATGCCTTCCCTTTTTGGGATTTTGCTCTATCATGTAGTAGCTTCTTCCTTCTATTGTATAGTTTGTTTATGGCTGGGGTCCACCAGACAGGACATCTGCCTTTGGAGGATTGGGTCTTGGTTTTATTTGGGATTGCATGATCCATGCATTCCTGAAGGTGTTTATAGAATGCATTTATAAAGGATTCTGCGGTCTGGGCCGTATTTTCCACAGGCCCGGGGGGCTTTGAAGGATTCCACCTCGGTTTTGAGGAGTGTGAAATTTGCTTTAGAGAAATTTTTCACTGTGGTTTTCTGGGCAGGGACTGGGGTCGGGATGTGAATATCTAGTGAGATTAGTTTATGGTCTGATCTTACCAGTGAGGGATACACTTCTGGTCTGGAGCATAGAGTCCCCGTGTTGGTGATGATCAGGTCCAGTATGTTTTCCCCTCTTGTGGGAGTGGCAACAAGTTGTTCCATAGTATTTGAGTTTATAAATTCTAGGAACCTTCGGGCTAGGGTGTTGGAGCTAGAGTAATGCTCCCAGTCTATGTTAGGGTAGTTGAAGTCACCCAATATAATGGCGTTTGGAGAGACCTTCATATTTTCCAGTGTTCTCAGGAAGTCCGAGGTGGGTTCCTGGGTTTGGGAGGGTGGTCTGTAGCAGGCTATAAACTGGAAGGCAGTTTTACCCACTGTTAGTTGCACATGGATAGTCTCTGATGCTTCGTGCTGTGCCACCAACCTGGAGGTGTGGGTATCTTTGACGAATATTGATACTCCCCGTCCTTTTGTGGTTCGATCCAAGTTTTGGGGCCGAAAAACATGGTATGAGGTATAACCTGGTAGTGCTGGGGTACTCTCGGGAGCCTTGAACCAGGTTTCTGTTACTGCACAGATATCGATGTTCTCCATGCTAAGGAGAGTTTTGAGTGAATGCATCTTGAGGTTTAGACTTCTGGCGTTGAGTAGCATTACTCTTAGTTTCTTATCCCTTGTGATACCTATGGAGGTGGGTTTTTTCTTTTGAGCCTTGCCTAAAAAAGGCACTATGGGGGTGGCAAGAGCCTTTGCCAATATCCGAAAGCCCAGGGGTGACAGGTGCAAGCCATCCCTAGCGAAACATCGTGGCTTGTCGAGCATGTCATCCCAGGCAGACAGGCATTGGATCCCCTTTGAATGACACCAATACTAAGCCAATTGTTGAAATTGATCATCTTGTCTTCATATTGTGGCATCATTCTTGGTGAGGGTAAGATGCTACTCAAGGTCAGGATCATACCGGCATGGGCTACATGCTCAGAGAGCTCCTCTATGTCTCTTTTCATGTAGTCCAGGGAGGTACGTCTCAGGTCATTCACACCAGCATGGACAATGACTGAGTCATATTTGTACTTGCCTTGGAGTGACCTGAGTGCTTGTGTTATGTGGCAGATCCTAGTGCCCGACAGGTGACCTTCTCCTTGTTCAGCCTGGTGAGCGGGATGTCAGTGTGCCTGACGATAGAGTCACCTATTACAAGTGTATCAGGTGTGTTGTTTAGCCTTAAGGGCTGTGACTATTCGGCACACTGGCTTTGTGAGCTATGTGTTTTGTTTTGGGGTAGTGGTTGCTTGGGTGTCTGCTTTGGAGGTCTCTGCTGCTTAGGCAGATTTTTATTTAGAGCCTCCGAGTATGTTTTTGTGTGTTTATCTGTTTGGTTTGCTGTCGTGGTAGGTCTATGTGAGACTGGAATTGTAGTGAATGTGGTTTTCTTCTCCTCCTGACTGGTTACGCCAGTACTGAGTTGAGAGAGCTTAGCCTCCAGTTTGGCTATATCTTTGCATCTCTCACATGTGTTGGAATTTGTTGGGAGGTGGAGAGGGTTGTCTGTGTACATGAGGCAGTTGTAACATTGCCTCAAGATTCCCAGATTCAATAGCTGGATTGTAGAGGAGATTGATAACTGACCTTTGGACATGCTAGAATAGTATTGGGAATTCCTTTATAATTGAAAAAAGGGCCAATGGGGAACAAAGTACTCAAGGGGAGTTTGTGAGGGTGTAGTGCTTTTAATTTTTTAGTGCTGACTTATATAATTGCTTTAGTGAGCAAGTGCCAGGCTTTAGAGTGGGAATAGGGTGTTTATTATGAGAACTAGATCAGTTCTAAGGTAAAAAGTGAAGAGCAGACTTTGTGGAGCCGAGAATGGTTTAAACCCAATTAAGCAGTGCTGCCCAATGCTGCGCTATGCGCAAAATCGCGCTAAAGCGTTTTTTATACAGGAGGACTTGAAAGAGATAGAAATTGGCCCAAAATGGCCAATAGACTACCAGATTCTTGTGCTGGAAACACTCCAGGGATAGATAGGCTGCTCCAAGCTCCCCACTGCCACTGGTGAACAAAGAAGCCTCCCTTTATCCAAGAAAGGAAATGGGCAACACAGGAACTTTCCAAAAGTCCAGAATACAGCAAAGCCTGTATTTGGACTACTCTAGGTCAGGAAAGACAGAAAACAAGGAATTTTTTTTTTTCTTTTTTGCAACAAACAGCAGGAAAATGCAATAAATATATAACACAGGCTAGCGCACTTGAGTGTGTAGCCTCAACAGGTAAATGCAACAAACAGGACAAACTTTAAAAGTGCAGGTGCAAAAACAACTTTAAACCGTTTAAAACAGTTCCAGAAGCAGAAATACTTGCAGTTTAGCTAGATCGGACAGTCGCCCATGTAGTAGCAGGAAAACAAAAACTTTTATCAGGTTAGCAGTCACTCTTTTAGCCTCTCTTCTGCTAGCACCACTCTGCAGGACCACAAGGAGCTTGGCTGAGTAGTAACAAGCGCAAAAACCGTGCCAAAGTGGGTTTTATACAGGGGGACTTGAAAGAGCTAGAAATTGGCCCAAAACGGCCAATGGACTACCAGATTCTTGTGCTGGAAACACTCCTCCAGGAATAGATAGGCTGCTCCAAGCTCCCCACTGCCCCTGGTGAACAAAGAAGCCTCCCTTTATCCAAGAAAGGAAATGGGCAACACAGGAACGTTCCAAAAGTCCAGAATACAGCAAAGCCTGTATTTGGACTACTCTAGGTCAGGAAAGATGGGAAACAAGGATAATTTTTTTTTTTTTGCAACAAACAGCAGAAAAAATGCAATAAATATGTAACACAGGCTAGCGCACTTGAGTGTGTAGCCTCAACAGGTAAATGCAACAAACAGGACAAACTTTAAATTACAAGCGCAAAAGCGCGCTAAAGTTGGCTTTAAAGCAGGGGGTTAGAAAGAGATAGGAAATGGCCCAAAATGGCCAATAAGCTACAGGTCACTGGGCTGGAACCACTCCTCAAGGGACAGATAGGCTGCTCAGAGCTCCCCACTCTCACTGGTGAACAAAGAAGCTTCCTCCTATCCAAATAAGGATATGGGTAACACAGGAACTATGACACAGCCCAGAGATCAGCAATACCTGAAGACTGGACTATTCTAGTTCAGTAAAGGCAGGAAACAAGGATTTTTTTTTTTTTTTTTTTTTGTTACAAAGTAGCAGAAATTAGGTACAGAAACACAGTAAATGCTTTAATTCGGCTAGCGAGCTTGAGTGTGTAGCCTACCAGTTAAACTAAGCAAAAACAAACTTTAAAAGTGCAAAAAAAACTCAGAAATACAGGCAGGAATGCAATAAAACAACTTTGCAGAGCTTATTTAGTTAAAGAAACAGAGAAGTCTGTATATACAGAAAAGCAGCTAAAACACACAAACACTTCAGATGCAGTGCAGCCTAGAGCACTTGAGTTGTAGCAATATTAAGGCAATTACGGTTATAATAAATGCTCTGAAATATACTCTATATTTCCAAAATGTTTGAGAAGCACAGTCAGAACACAAGGAGGTTCAGGCAAAAAAAAAAAGTTTTTTTTTTTTTTTGAAGGGAAGAAGGAGAAACAGAAGGCCTTATCAAATGTTCTCTCTGTACTAGGTAGAATGAGCTAATGACACTAGACTGGGAGGAGTGTCACAGATCAGATTTACAGTAGGGGCAGGCAACTGCAAAGCCACCAAGTATAAGAGCAAGACACCAACCAGAAGAACAACTTTTTTTTTACAAGACCACAGAAGAACCAGCTCCCACTCAGCAGACTATTAACACAATCTAGCTAACTTAAAGAGAGGCTTCAGCTAGAAACAACTGCCTACAGCCAGTAGCACTAGAGAAAGCCACAAACAGATAAGGATTTGTAAAGATACAGAATGCTTTTAACTGCAAACAAATCAGTTACTTGTGCAGATTAGTTAATAGCAATAAAATACACTCGAAGACTAAAAAGCAGACAATAAAAGTGCTATATATTAATTGTTAAAAACAATAATCTGTATAAATAATCAAAAAAAACAGGATACTTATATATCTCAGCTAACAGCTGCAGTCAACAACTCTTATCCACTCTGCTCAGTGTGTATAGACAGAAACCCTATCAAAGTTAGGGCTTAAAAACCAGAAGAACAACTTTTTTTTTACAAGAACACAAAAGAACCAGCCCCCACTCAGCAGACTATTAACACAATCTAGCTAAGTTAAAGAGAGGCTTCAGCTAGAAACAATAGCCTGCAGACAGTAGCACTAGAGAAAGCCACAAACAGATAAAGATTTGTAAAGATACAGAATGCTTTTAACTGCAGACAAATCAGTTACTTCTGCAGATTAATTAATAGCAATAAAATACACTCGAAGACTAAAAAGCAGACAATAAAAGTGCTATATATTAATTGTTAAAAACAATAATCTGTATAAATAATCGAAAAAAAACCCAGGATACTTATATATCTCAGCTAACAGCTGCGGTCAACAACTCTTATCCACTCTGCTCGTTGTGTTATCTGACTATTCAATAGTAAAATGATTTTTTTCCTTCCTGCTGTTAACTCTTAGTTATATTTTATTAAATAATTGTATATATGTTGTCTTTCAGTAATAAATATTCCTGATTTACACACACACATCCACATACACATGCACACACAGAAAATAAAAAATTCCCATGAATAAGTCAAATATTTTCAAGCATAATACCATTATAAATAGAAAGCAACATCAAAGAAATTAAACATAAGGAAATTGTAATGGAAATAAAGAATGATGTAGCAGTAAAAGGAAACTCAGTAAGGAAGTGCAGAAAACATGGACCATCTTTAAGCTGTATCTAGTATATTATACTGAATGGAGATCATATCTTCTAACATAATTCACGTGCTTATATTGTACTAATTTGTAAACCCGTGCTTTGAAATTGTTTTCTCCAGATTTTCTGAAGGAAGGAAAAAAAAAACAACAAATGCTTTGTTTTGCATGCAGAGGTTATAATTATTGTCTATTTAACAAGTGACTCAGTTCAACGATAATGCTGCAGTAAACCTGACAAAATTAGCCATTCAGTTCACTTTCAGCAGCTAGACTTAGTGCTACTGAAAATGTAAACGTGGCAGACCAATTAATAAAATCAGCTACACTTACTGCCACTGATAGTGTAAACGTGGCAGACCGTTAACAAAGTCAGCTAGACTTATGGCCACTGATAGTGTAAACGTGGCAGACCGTTAACAAAGTCAGCTAGACTTACGGCTACTGATAGTATAAACATGGCAGAATATTAACAAAGTCAACTAGGCTTACTGATACTCATAAGCAGTTGGTAACTTTTCCTAACAGCTGTACAAATTGCAGCATACATTCCAATTGCTTGTGTTACTGAATCAGTAGTTCTGCTGTCAAGAAGTTGGTCCTATCCACGAGTTCCTTATTATCTTCCACATTGTTTGCAGAGGAACAAGCCTTTTGGTAGCCAGAATTATGGATTGGGAAAACTTAGTAAAAACTTATAATTTCATTGATGATGGGAGGATGACTGGTTTTGAAAATGGGTTCACTTAACTCTTTTCATGTCTAGTGACTTATGTGGGGTCACAAGAGCAAAACAATCCCTCTGTTTGTATACTTTTTGAACCCGATTGCTTTGTGTGGCATGTTAACGTGGTACGATGACAGTTAGCTCCTTTCTTGCATCTAGCTTATTTAGAAATGACTCTGCTTGTGGAACACATTCAAAAAGGAGTTGTTGACCATTTGTTTGAGCATAAAACTGTTCAGTAAGCCATATTACTTTGAAGGCATGGTCTTTATATCCCTTGATAGTGAAAATAAACCCTTTCTCATGGTGAACAGAGAAGTACTATAATCGGGAGCAATTTGAATCCTTGTTTCTGGGATCTGCATTGATGATCCTAGTTCCATTGTCCACTTTAGTATAGCATCATGGAAATTAAAGTGAATCTGTCTCAACAGCAAGTTTATTGGGCGCTTATCTTTTAATTCAGATGTGGTTTGGTTTGCCTGACTTTCGCAGCTGGGATAGATAGCTGGAGCAGTTTCATCATCTCCTGTTTTAAGAAATACAGGTTTTGGTCCCTTATTTCCCTAAGGCAAGCCAATAACTGACAAGTTTTTGTGTCAAACTCTGTTGTTTACATCATCATTCTTGATGCCGTTGTGGTGTAACCAGGCTTAAAGGTCACTAATTTGGACACTGTGCTGAATACATTTCTACCACTGATCTCACATCTCCTGTGTTTGATCTGTTAGTACTCTTACTTTTATATCCAGCTTTTTCTCCTATTTACCTGTTTTCTCTGAGACGGTGATTGTGTCTTGTACTATATACTTAGTCCTGATTAGCATTATCAACAACTACAGTGTGTTGCCCTCATCTTCTGGGGTTTGGGTGATGGTTGCCATACTGAGATATTTCACATGGTTGGTTTCATGAAGTTAAAGAACTTGGCTGCTTAAAATACAATTCTCAGCCAGAAAAATGATTCACACTCACTTTGGTAGCAGGGTAGGATTATATGACTACTGCTGGAATTTAAGTGATTAGTTCATTGTTTTTCAAAGGAAATGATAGAATGTATTCCTTGGCGCACAAAAGAACATGTCTATGAAGTGGTCATCATATGCACCCCCCCCCCCCCCCCGCATGCAACACTTGAAGGGAATTGTTGGGAATCAGTGTTACTCATTCTTTTGTTGGGCAAAAATGTGTTGTTCTGTCTAGAGATGAGGTTGAAATATTTATAAAGCAGCACATTTTGTTTCAAGGCTTTTTGCCGTATTAGGCTACTATACACTGTAGATAACATTATGCATCCATAAAGTACCAGGATTTGCAAGCAGAAATGAAAACAATTTGGTAGAAAGATACCTAGACAGTTCCATTAGTAGTTGGAGCAACAGGACTAACAAAAGAGATTTACAATCATACTTAATTATGCTACTAATACAAGTACACAATATAAACTACAGGATGAGGCAATTCTGGCACATTGATGTTGCTGAGAAGAGCACTGTTGGCTGATATCAAGGACTAAAACAATACTGATTTCATGAACCCTAACTGCACCCTGACTTAGGAATTTCATCCATTCGTATCATGGTATTAGAAACCCAAAACATTAGGAGAAATTAAACTGGGAGCAACCATTGATAAGTTATACTACATTTTTGTGATACAAAAATTCATAAGACTAGATATTTTGACTTCAAGAATGAGGCAATTAGAAATATTTCATCTGACCTTAAGTTGATTAAGAAGTTTGTTTGTGCTGAGATATTTATGTTTGTATGAGGCATGGTAAAATCTACGTGAATGCCAAGATATCTCTTTGAGACAACCTGAGTAATGGGAATCCCCACTGGTATAAAATTCACAAGGGAATTCTTGAAGTAAATTGTTGAGCTGAGAAAAAAAATCATTGAGTAAATTTTACTAACATTGGCCAATACTGAATTTTGTTTTAGTCTGAGTGCAATGAGTAGCAAAAGTTCTTGCAGATAAATTTTTCAGCTGTAGATTATCAACACGCAGAATGATTTTAAGATTAGAATGGTCAGAAGGAAGAGGGTTTGTCAAAAGGTAGAATAAGTTATGATCTAATATAGAATTACATGAAGCACCTGGTGGAAGTGTGGAAGAACAGGTCATTGCATTTTCAAAGCATTCTGTGATTGGACAGTCAGTAAGATGTTTTTCAAACTGCAGAATGGTTCGTATGAAATACCTACATGTTATATGTAAGAGAGGAAAAAAACTTTTGAAACTGCTAGAAAGACCCGTACCAGTGATAGTAAAAATGAAGTCTGGTAGTCTGGAATGAGATGTTTCTGACAAAGTGATTGCACTGTGCTTGGGAAGATTATTTGTTTTTAACTAGTGGCTTGTCTATTTTGCCTATTAGAAACAAAGTGACTTTGAGGTGGTAGTGTTAATGAAGTGCAAGATTGAGACATTTAGGAAAGTATATTATGATGGCAGTGGAAAAAGAGAACTTGAAAATGTGGATTACTAGTTCTTGTTTAAAAGAGAACTTTGTTTTCAGCAACTAAACATGAAGGGAGTTGGGAAGGAGATATTATTGAGTGGAAACTTGTAAGACGATTGTGACAAGATGTGATAAGATAGCATTAAAGTTTAACTGTGAAGTAAAAGTGAACTGACCTGAACTACTAATCAAACTGAGCATGAAAGATGTAAGTATAGTGAAGTGGTTATAGTGGAAGTAATATAAATTTTGAACAAATTTGCAGTCTTTCATATAGTGTTTAAGGAAGACTGATAGATTGGGGAGGGATTAATAGAAGAAACATATTTATTGACAAGAAGTACTTACTCATTTCTAATCGGTATCTGTATGTCTAGCTGTGTATCTATTTACCTATGTATCTTTGAATTGCAGAAGGCAGTACATAGTTGTATCCAACAAAAAGATGATCTAAAAGTTATGACTGCTCTGTTTGCAGTGCTAGCAGTACATTTGATACTGAGAAATGTCCAAACGAAAAATTACTAATACATTTATGCAAGTGCCAGATCTTGCCTGTGGTATGCATGAACTTTTTTTTTTAATTTCAGTAGTAAGGCAGGCATAGTGATTGTCTCTAAATTATCTTTTCTTAACAGAATAAGGTTAGTTCTGAATTTGGTGAAGGTTTCCATTAAAAAAGAAAGTGCTTTACTGGGTCAGAAAAGATATATAATTAGGACCAATGTATAAAAGAAAGATGATCAGGTAAATGAGTTTGTTTGTTAAGCATTTAGATATGACACTTAGTGACTCTGAGTAATTTTTGCATTTTTGAAAGACCACTAAGAGTAAAAAGGGCAATGACTAATGAAACATTTTATACCTATTCATCTCCATCCATATTTTATATCCATTTTAACACATTTAAATATACGTACAATAAATTCCATAATGTGACTTAGCTTTTCCACATATCCATAAATTTCACAATGTGATTTAGCTTTTCCACATATCCATTACAGTCTCATTACAGATACTCAGATGTTCACACACCACATATTTCACTTGCTAACCCCTCCTCCTGCCCCATTGCATTTTGTGATAAACACATAACAGTGCTATACCATGTCCTTTACTGACCTTATACCCACACTGAGTTACCTGGTCACCTCCCACCATACCTCTCAACTGTACAGATTTTCACAAAATGTCCATATTTTTGCCTCATATTTTTGGTGTGTTCCTTCTAAAATCTATACTTTTCTGGCAAATAGCTGAGGATTTAAGTCATTAAGTAATGGCAAACATTTGAGTTTAAGACTCCAAATCCTTCATAAAATTCATGTTAATGAAAAACCTATTATTCTATCAACTTTCTAAATTTGTAAGAGCAATATTTAAAATCTCTCCCTATTTGTCCCACCATCATTTTAGGCTTTGTTCAGATTTTTTTGCTCTAAGAGGTTGAGAGGTATGCCTCCTACCAGTACTCATTGACCTCTGCATATCAGAAGGACAGTTAAAAAAAATAATGGTCATAAATGTCCCCGTTCACCACTGACATCAAATCACTACTTAAGAACAAAGAAAATAGGTGGCATAAAGGGAGAGAAAAAGCACACAGAACTACTCCCAAAAAAAGAAGAAACAGTACAAAACTACCCACCAAAAAAACATAAATAATTTGTACCCCTCGGATGTATAAATAAACAATGTTAAATAAGCAAAAGTCATTTTCTAGAGAAAAATACAAACACTGATATTCAGAAACCCACAGAAATGCTGATCACAGTTGGAAAATGTTGTCAACCGACCCGGTCTACTCAGTTGTAACAAAATAAGTTGTCCAATCAGTTTACCTAAAAGTAGGTATTTCTCCAAATGATCTCATTATCTTCTTCACTGCTGTAATAGCAAACTCAGTAGTTAGCATTCCTTTCCTTCTATACCCACTAGCTATACATCCTCAAAATGGTGAGTCTAACATCAGCCAAAAAGCAAACAAACCGAGGCACGAATGTCTATAATAACAATTTATTTACTGAGTAAAAATAACAAAACACAGTGCAAAGCTTTCAAGTGTAATAACTCTTTCTCAATTACGCTTGAAAGTTTTGCACTGTGTTTTGTTATTTTTATTCAATAAATAAATTGTTGTTATAGATGTCTGTGCCTCGGTTTGTTTGCTTTTTGGATTTCTAGTTTACTGTAAGTACTGCTTGATTTCTTTCTAACTTCAGAATATCTGCCTAAATACTTAATCCTTAAATTTTCAGTCTACGTTATTAGTTTCCCCTCAAGTGTTTGGCAGCGCTCTGTACAGACTCAGACACCTTGAGTGATATTTTTCCTGTAGAAGCACAATTGAAATTTCTCCAATATCTAGTTGCACACAGGACAAATAGTTTGCAATGACAAGCATTGTCCACATAGTTGCAAACCGGATACTCCTGACAGTGATCGATATTCTCATTCCAACAGTCTAATCAATAAAAAAGGGTCTGCTGCCATGGATATGAACTTTTCTACTGTCTCCATTACCAGTTTGGTGGATATGGGCATCCTGAGGCAATGTTAGCAATTGCCTCATGTTTACTGACAACCAGTTAATTCTCAAACAAACTGATATGGTATGTGAGAAATGTATTTACACAATGTCACTGGAGGCAAAGTTCTCACATAAAACTACCCCTAATGTCAGTAAGGTTGTCAGTAGTACACATGATGCATACATCACACACAATTCAAAGCAGACATATAGACCCACATGTACTGAGGCACTTACATGTAACCTTCCTAAACCACAAAAACCTCCTAGACAAAGTGCACATAAGAAATATTCTCAGCAGCCCCAAACGCTCAAAACAACACCCACATCAACACATAGAGCTACATCTCATGGAGCCTCTACCTCTAAGCCCATACGGCAAGTCACCACACAATCCAAAATTCTTGTTATTGAAGACTCCATTGTGAGAGACACTAATCTCTGTCTCACCAGGCTGAGTATGGAGAAAGTTACAGTCAGTTGCTTATCAGGGGCTAGGATCTGCCGCATTATGCATGTACTCAGGTAATTGGATCTGAGTTACCAGTATGACTCAGTCATAGTCCATGTTGGAGGAAATGACCTGAGACGTACCTCCCTAGGCTATATGAAGAGAGACATCATAGAGCTTTCGGAATATGTGTCTCAGGCTGGTATGAGCCTAGCATTGAGCAGCATTTTACTTTCTCGAAGGATGATGCCACAATATGAACAAAAGATGATTGACTTTAGTAATTGGCTTAATTTCTGGTGTCATTCTAAGGGGGTGCAATATTTGTCAGCATGGAAGGAGATGGTCAACAGACCATGCTGCTTTGCCAGGGGTGGTCTGCACCTGTCCCCTCTTGGCATTTGAATATTAGCTAAAACATTGTTTTCCCCCATAGTGGGTTTTTAAGGCAATACCAAAATGAAAGTCTTTCCAACATAGCAAATCAAAACCAAGAAAATCTAGTGGTATTACTGCTCAATTCTAGGAGCATAAACAAAAAACTCCACTGCCTGGAAGCTCTCTTTACCCTAGAGAATGCTGATGTCTGCAGTCTCAGAGATGTAGTTTAAAGCCGCGGACAGCACACCAACAGTGCAGGGTTATAATGCCTCCCACACATTTAGACCAGCTACTTCACAGTCACAGGCAGGGACTAAAGGTGGAGATGTCTCTCTTTACATCAAAAATAAATATACTTCAAACCTGGTCAAACAGGACAATGCACTTGAGCTGCTCCATGTTCAAATCACCATAGGTAAAATCCAATACCAATTCCTTGCAAGCTATAGGTCCCCCTGTATGACCCAGGAAACCCATACCATGTATTTAAACTTATTAGAAACACTAACCATCCAACCCAATACCATATTTGACTTTAATTACCCCACTATTAACCGGGAATTCTATAGACATCAAACATACATGCACAGAGATTCCTGGATTTTGTAAACACAAAGTCCCTGGACCAGATAGTCAATACACCAACCAGGGGCGCAACCCTACTGGATCTGGTCCTCACTAATATGGGAGAGTGCTGTACACCCCTACTGTAATGCCTTCCCTGGTAAGGTCAGACCACAAAATGGTCTCCTTTGAAGTAAAAATAAAACCTGGGCCCCCAGCTAAACCGGGAATATTCAGGAAATATTCTAAGGCTAACTTCCTGCTATTAAGTGAGAACCTGGCAAAATGTCAAGCCCCTATAAACGCTGAGAACACTTCTGCATATGCAGAACTGTTCACAGAAACCCTGTACAAGCATGTTAATAGCTGTACAGAAGCAGCTGTACCCACCAGGAAGAAGTACTGAACAAACTCAAAAAACAAGCCACCCTGGTGGAATCGCAAAATCAGTTGGATGTATAACAGGAGAAAGAAAACCATGGCAAAAATTAGGAGGTGCAGTACCCAGCGGGATAAAAGCACTCTTATTAAACTAAACAAACAATTCAGAGGACAAACAAAGTCTACCAAAGTCAAATTTGAGGCAGGTTTGGCCTCCCAGGCCAAGGATAACCACAAAGCATTCTTAAGCTATGTCTGAAATCTCAAAGGCAATACACAATTGTGTGCATAGCTATTGTAAATGGGGTCACCTATAGTGAGCCAGAATTTATAACAAATCTCCTGGCTGATAAATTCAGCTCCAACTTTAATCCTCTCTCCCCCTCAACCTTCCCTCCGGAAATATAATCAAATATAACTCCCCTTACTATCACTAGGGAACAGGCCTTTAATGCTCTTTCTAAGACCAAGAACACTACATCAATGGGCCCAGACAATATTCCAGGATGCCTTCTAAATAGCATGAAACATGACCTATAAGGGCCTCTGGAATTACTATTTAACTGTAGCCTCCAAACTAATGTCATAGGTAGGCTCTAACCCTGGCAACCCAGTTGTCAGGGCTGCCCAGACATGTGACTCTATCCAGAAGCATAGCTGACTCAGCCAGTGCCCTGTTCCAGTACCTTGAAACAGCGTCCCCCAAGGCTCTTCCACTGAAGAGCAAAAAAAAAAAAATTGGACATTCATTCTATTGCCACCGAGCAGGTAGCCAGATGCACAACACACCCCCATCCCTCCTGCCCAACCATTCAGGTCCCATTTCTGTGCCCTCTCCCCAATGCACCCCCCTTTTATTAAAATAAATAAATAAGAATGTCTTCTTATAAAATGTGGTAAACTGCTTGCTAGAAATGTAGCACACAGTTGCTACAGTTTATACCCTGCCTGGATGGAGCACTGTGGCACTCATGTTTTTTAGTTAAGAAGAAAAAAAAAACAAATCTTATAGATTGTAGGAAACTGCTTGCTACAAATGTAGCAAACAGTTGCTACAGTTTATACCCTGCCTGTATGGAGTGCTACACTGCTAATGTTTTAGTTCAAAAAATTAAAAGAAGAAAAAGAAAATCTTCTTATAAATTGTAGCAAACTGCTTGCTGCAAATCTAAAAAGAAGTTGTTACAGTTTCTACCCTGCCTGCACTGAGTACTACAGTGTTCAGGTTTTAGTTAAAAAAAATATATTTTTTTTACTTTTAAACTGTAGCAAACTGTTTTGCTACAATGTAGCAAGCAGTTGGTGCAAGTTAGACTACACATAGAGCACTACAGTGCTCAGGTTTAACTGCAAATGGAATACCTGCTTTTAAAAGCTGGTATTGCATTAAAGAAAAGGAGATTGGGAACAGCTGATCACTCCTCCAACACTTTATACCTGGGGCAGTTGCCCATCTTGTCCCACCCTAGATACACTACTGACTCTTTCAGCCATACCTGGAGGCCAGTAAGTGCCCCTGGCCTATTGCAGAACTCCAGCTGGCAGTACATCTTGAGCACAACCAGTCAGTACACATGATCCACAGAAAGCAATGAGGACCCCTAAAGATATCATAAGAAGAGAAGCCTCCACTCAGAGTCATAAATGGCTCTTCTGTCACTCAGGGCCATTTTCTGATCTGGTGCTTCACTTCCCCAGCTCTTCATTTGAAGAGCAAAAAAAAGGTTCTCTGTTATTCTGGCATTCCATGCCTGATCTCTACCCCCCTTCCTGCCACTCTGTTCTTCAACTGAAGAGCAAAAAAACAAAAAAGAAAAAGAAAAAAGATTTTTATTATTCTTTTTAAACTGTAACAAGCTGTACTTCTAGATCATTCCCCCTAACATCTTGCACGTAGGGCAACTGACCTCTGCATCCCACCCTTATTACACTTCTGCCACCACCCAACCTTGTTGAGAGGTTGTCACAGAGGCGAACACTGAGCCCTCCAGTTCACTTTCAGCAGGGTGACGTTCATTTTCTTGTTTTAATCTTATTTTTACATAGGCCAACTGCCTTTAATTCTAAAAATAAACCACACTGGTAGAATCCTAACCTTAATAGGGTATATAACAAAAGGAAAACAGTCAAGGCTAAAATCAGGAAGAACAACAACTAAAATGATATGAGCTCTATAATTAAACTAAACAAGTAATTAAGAGGACTAATTAAGTCCCAACAAGTCACCTCTAAAAGTTGATCCATTAGTCAGAAATCTGGGAACATATGTAGACAGTAATCTGGCCTTTGACCAACATGTGGCAAAGGTAGTAAGACAGTGATTCTATGTCACCCAACTTATAACTAATGGCATGGCATCCAGGTCCAAGAAAGTCATAATGCCACTTTACTTGGCCCTTAACAGACTCAGTGTTGAGAGTAATGCCCCCTTCAGCATGTACCTGACCAGACATATAAAACAGTTGGAACACCCACAAACATTCCTTATCAGGAAAATCCAGGGTATAAATACACTGCCCTATTTGGATTGCCTTAAAGACCTGTCTCTGTACTCTGTCTTCTACAGGTTACTACAAGATCCAGCTCTGACGGACCTTTTGCAAATTCGTAAAAGGAACAGCATAAGAACCACCAGATCCAAGGATTTAAATTTTGCTTGTGACATAAATAAGACATGTTGGTAAGACAGATATGTATTTCAGAGGATCCCCATACTCTGGAATAGGCTCCCCAAGCATGTGAAGCAGAGTCCAGTCCTAACCCTAATTATGCATAACCTTGACCAATGGATGGGAAATCAGAAATTCACCCAGGGTCTGACCCCCTTATCTCTGATAGGCAGAAACAGACAGTAATGCCCAAACTAACATACTCCCCCACATAACCTCTAGAAACGTCCTAATGAACATATCCCCTCATAATAAGCACCCATAATACATAGGGACACAGTTGGATTGGACTGCATGGCTAAGCTTATAAAGGCCCTGGTGGCCATTACCCTAGTTTATAACTATGAACTATAAACTAGGTTTGTAGTATGTGACTAATCGTAAAAACAGAATAAAGACGAAGAATTATTCAAGAAAATTATTACTGCTGAAAACTAAGATACTTTTTTTTTTTTTTTTTTTTTTTATATACAGTTTCTGTGTGTAATTGTTATCTAATTGGATGCATTTCATGCTTTTGGATAGACCTTTAGGGTGTTTGATCATTGTAGATATTTCTTTTTTAGTTTATTTTTGCTTTATTTATTTTTATATTGCATCTTTCTTGGTATTCTTTAGACATGAAAGATTAAATTATTGTCCTGTTATTAACAGTTCTGTGGACAGAATGCAGGAAGAGGTGGAGATTGTGCTTCCTCTTCATCATCATTATAATCAATCTCCCTTTTCCATTGTCTACATGGGGTTGGGGTGTCTTGTTAATTCTTGACATATCTCTCAGTTCATTGTCACTCTTCTACCTTCTTCAACAGTCATGACACAGTTGGATTGGACTGCATGGCTAAGCTTATAAAGGCCCTGGTGGCCATTACCCTAGTTTATAACTATGAACTATAAACTAGGTTTGTAGTATGTGACTAATCGTAAAAACAGAATAAAGACGAAGAATTATTCAAGAAAATTATTACTGCTGAAAACTAAGATACTTTTTTTTTTTTTTTTTTTTTTTTTTTTATACAGTTTCTGTGTGTAATTGTTATCTAATTGGATGCATTTCATGCTTTTGGATAGACCTTTAGGGTGTTTGATCATTGTAGATATTTCTTTTTTAGTTTATTTTTGCCTTATTTATTTTTATATTGCATCTTTCTTGGTATTCTTTAGACATGAAAGATTAAATTATTGTCCTGTTATTAACAGTTCTGTGGACAGAATGCAGGAAGAGGTGGAGATTGTGCTTCCTCTTCATCATCATTATAATCAATCTCCCTTTTCCATTGTCTACATGGGGTTGGGGTGTCTTGTTAATTCTTGACATATCTCTCAGTTCATTGTCACTCTTCTACCTTCTTCAACAGTCATGCCTGACTTTCACATGTCTCCTCCCATACAGTCCATCTACCACTTTGCTAAACACCCTCATTTTATCTTGCTTTCTTCCTGTCTGTCCCAAATCTTCTTCACCAGATTGTCTTCTGCTTTTCTGCATATGTACCCTAACCACTGTAATCTGTTATCTTTGACCTTTTCTGCAACTGTATCTACTTTGTCTTCTGCTGTGATGTTTTCATTTCTTCATCTGTACCACAGTGTGTATCTTACTACCTATCTCAGGCTTTCATCTCCATCACCTCTCACTTCCTCGACTGCTCTGCCTTTACTCCACAGGGTTTTATACCATACAGTAGTACTGCTCACACCACTCTTTTGTACACCTTACTTTTCAGCTTCTTTGGCATTCTTCTGTCACACACTACCCTTGACATTCTGTACCAGTTGGTTGGCTGCAGCCCTTCTGTTTGTTGCTTTCACTTCCTCATTCAGACTTGCCTTCTCCTCAACTACCTATCCCAGATACATGAAGCTGTTAACTTATTCCACTATTTTCCTATCTCAATTCTCAGCTTCTACTGATTGCCCCCATTTGCTGCCATTACAACGGTCTTATCTGCATTCAGTTTCATCCCATGCGCCTTCAGTATTGCATTCCATTCTTTTATCCTTTGATGAAGTTCTTCCTTAGAGTCCACTTCTAGTGCCACATCATTTGCATACAGCAACTTTGTTGATTTATCCCTTCTGTCCTGTTTTCTACTGTAATGCATCACCAGTAGCACTGGGCACAGAGCTGAACACTGATGTACACTCACTCCCAGTGGGAACCCCGCTGAGAGACGATCACTGTCGTACTTGAGTCATTGAGTCCTTGTACATAGCCTACACTAATTCCACTAATGTTTCTGGGACTTCAAGCCATTGCAGGTCTGCCCATATTGTGCTTACTGTTATTTAGTGGGAATTCTGTGGATATGATATTGGAGGAGGATGAATAACTTACTAAATGTTAAATGTGAATCGTCTCACATATTAATGACTGAAGTGTGGTGCGGTACAACTTTAAGTACAGTAACAGATTCTCATAGCAGCACTAATCATCGTCCTTATAATATTTATCATTTTTTGCCAACTCAAAGAAACGATTGTACATGATGCGGGAGTGACATTAATAATAGACTGTCATGCTTAGGTGCTTCAGTATTTAACTGATGGAGATAATGTAGCCCTGTAGGTGACATAAATGTGGCACTAGGTATTATCCATCTACCCATAACAGAACAGAGCTCTCTCAAGCAGTTTTAGAATTAAACAGCTCAGGATCAAAGTCAATGGAGAATAATGAGTGATGGGTATTAGCACATTATATCAGTAGTGTAGACTGCCCACCAGGAGTCAAACTGAACAGAAACACAAAAAAAATTAATTATTAGATATAAGCACCTGAGATAAAATATCTTCAGGAAATTCTACAAACATCAACAGAATTATCTCTCTTAAAGAAAGGTATACTGTTTCCACACAAAATGCTAATTTGTATGCTAGCTCTAACATGTCTGTTTTGGTGAGACAAGTATATTATAGTAGTCACTTTCTCCTTTAGTAAATTTTACTCAACCAAGCAACTGTCTGAATTTCTCAGCTGAACTGTTCATGAGCCACAGACATTTCCAGGGGAGAGCACATAGCTAATTTACAGTAGGTACTCCCCCACACTGCTACAAAGTCATGCAGCTTCACCCATGAGACCACTTTTCACACTGAGCTCCACCCCAGAGAAAACCTCAGCAGCAGATTGGTCTCTGAATACAACAGATTTAGTCCACTGTGGAATCTTTTCAAGTGAAGGCATCACTGTAAGATTTTCTGAATTCCAGGACCAATACCATACAATATCAGAAAAATATCTGTTGGCCAATTCAGCCTGCCTTTGTCATTCTAAAGCAATGTTCGTCACATGAATCAATCAGTGTTCTAGTAACTATTATGTCAAGTAATATTCTGTCAAGACTAGCTGGCTGAATGGGAAACTGAATAACAATTGATATTAAATTATTAAAATTATTAGATTTAGTGACCTTAAAGTTTACAATTGCCACGGTGGCACAGCAGTAGCATTGTTGCCTCACAGCAAGAGGTTCACCTGTTCGATTCCCAGCTGGAGTGCCTTCTGTGTGGAGTCTGCATGTCCTCCCCGCAGTCGAGTGGCCTCCGAAAGACATGCGTAAATGGGTGTGCCTTCGCTGAAGGTTGGGCATCGGGTTGGCAACTCGGCATCATAAAAATCAACTGCCAATCATTAGCAGACCGGAGTTCCGCTGTGGTGACCCCTAACCGGGAAAAGACAAACAAAAGTGACCTTAAAGTTTGCTATATTAAAAAGGAAAGGACCAGGGAATCCCCTACATAGGAAGTATGCAGGAATTTGCTTTCCACATAAAGTACTGTTTTTTTTAATTATCAGTTGATTTTCTATTTAGGCAGCTACTTTTGACTATATATTTTCTGGTAGACTGTTCACTGATGAATTATGTAGTATCTATTACTTGTAATTTGCTGCTAACCCTGTTATATCCTACTTAATGTAATGTCTCAAGGTGGGTTAAGATGTAAAATTGCAAATGTGCTTATTGTACAAAATGTGTTGCTGATACTGAAAGGCTCTTTGAAGTAATAGTCCTTGTAGTGTGTTTGACAGTCTACACAACAGTCATAGCCAAAATAAATCAACAAGGCACATCTCTGGGAGAAAGAACAAGAACAGTAATAAATATGAGATACAGCAGCAGAAATAATACGGGTTGCACTGCAAAACAATGCAAGTTGAGACCTTATCTAGTAGAAATTAAACTTAACTAATCGTGAATGCATTTCTCCAGAGCGTCTGTTTTAATGGCAAAATGTTGTGCAAGTTTGGAAAATCTATCAGAGGCATTATCTGATTAAAATGCATTGAAACTATAGAACACTAATTATAATAAATTTCTATAGTTCAGAAGTTCTGTGTTGTATGTAGTATTTGCTGTTTAGTTTTGAATTGTAAAGATAGTATAGTTTTCTTGTGCTCTATGGCATTGCAACTGATAGGAAGACTGTAAAATCAAATAAAGCCTTCTGTATCACAAACCTTTTTTATTATCGCACACCAACCCCCATATAACTTTTTATCTGTCATTTTCAAAAAAATGATGTTAAGCATTTCTAAAACTAATTTAATCAAGGTTAGTGTCATAAATTATGTAATATTTATGGCAGACAAAATCACTACTCTTGTCACTAGTTGTTTGCATATAGCCTGCCGCAGGAGCTAGTTTGAACCATCACCTCACAAGCCATTGCTGTTATTGAAAAGAATATCAGAAAAGAAAGAAATATAAAATGTATACTACAGACCTTGAGAGTGACACTAATTACTTCTTTTAATTGTTATTCACCATATGCACTTAAGAGCTTCACTACTTATGAATAAAATGAAGACTTAGAGGCAAATCTGAATTGTACAAACCATGAATTATAAAGTAGGAAACATTCAAAAATTATTTACTTATGGATTTTTAAGTCCAACAACATGCTCACAGGTCCTTCCTTTTCTTAGTAGATATATGTGTTTTAGTTATATGATTTCTTTTCACACTGTTTTTTCTTATACCTAGCACATTTATATAGACTGAAGTAGGTTCCCAATTTCAAGGATATCTGATCATGCAGAACTCTAAACTGTGGTGTTAGTAGGTCACGTGTTTGATACTCACACAGGTCCCTTGTGACTGCTATTAGTGAAATACTATGGCCTTCAGTGAAGCACCTTGGATTTACTGTTCAGTGCTTAACTGTAGTTCTTGTTCTCTAGGCTGGAAGATTTTTAACAGGAAATGAAGCAGTTTTTCCAAATATGTGGCAGAACTAAATTAAGTATTAATAATTTGAAACATTTCAATTCAAGTAACTTATTACTTTACTAAACTCATTAGAAAGATCTTACACAGACCACACTGCTGAAATTAAATAAGATATGATGGCAATATATCATGCCATAGCTATAACACTCGGAAAAAAGATGTAATATGTAGAATCCTTTTCCTAAAACATAATGGAAATACAGGATTCTAGAAGATGTAAGGACAGGGGAAAATAAATGTGAAGCAAAGTATTTGACATCTGGAGCATGAGTATACACAACGTAACCAGAGTACAGAGAATTGTTTCAAATCATTAAAAATAACTTCACAATGAGTGGACCTGCATAAAGAGATCTGGAAATGTTCATGTTCTCATGCTACAACCAAGAGTGAAAACGTTATTCAAGAGACATGGCAGGTGTTGCTTGCATCAAGATATGTGGATGTGGTGATAGATAAAATCCTTGTTGTATGTCTGGTTTGTATCTGGAAGGATTTTCAAGCCTGAGCAGTTTCACTGTACATGTTTTAGTTGGCTAAAAACAGATATTTTTGAAACAGAAACTAAAAAGAAAAACAAATAAGTGGAAAACTCTGAGCAGTCATTATGTTCTAATAAAAATGAAAAAAATAATATTTCTTTATTTCCTAGGAAAGTCAGGACAATCCACATGTGCAATTTATTTGATTCAGTATAGCAGATATATATCTCATTAGCTCATTCTAATACAGAAATCATTTGGGTAGGTTAAACCCCTTAGTTCCTTAACCTTGAATTATCTTCTGTTCCTCCTCTCTCCCTTTCTACTTTGCTAACAAAAAAAAACCCAAACACACACACACACACACACACACACACACTTTATTAAGCCGCTTTTACTGTATTTGTATTTCCTCTTCCTACTCTATTACTTTATCTTGCTTTTTCTGCTACTTGCTGTTTGTTCTCTAAAGTGTTCAATTGCATCTTTTCTGTTCCATTTATTATTGCTTGTTTATAGCCTGTTTAAATTTTAAGTGTTATTTTAAGCCTCTTAGTTTTGGTTTAAGCACTTGGGCTTTAGGTCTACCCCTTAGCTCTGTCACCACAAATGAATAAATAGAATAGAATACAACCAGCCACAACCAGCTGGTTGTATTCTACCCCTTAGCTCTCCCTGGCCTTTCTCCCTCAGATTCTGACAAATATGGATGGACAGTTTCCTACAGTTTCTCCTGCCAGTCTGGTTGATATGGGCATTCTGAGACAGTGTAGCAAATGTCTCATGTACATGGGCAACCATCTACTACTACCACCTAAGAATACAATTTGCAAGAGATGAAATTACATTAGGAACCTAGAGTCTATGCTCTCTCCCTCACAATCCAGTATATCTGGCACTGAGAAGGTTGTCAGCACAATCACTACACCTCATACACCACCCACTCCTACAAAACACAAACCCACATATGCAGAGGTCCTCAACAAAAACATACCCAAACAAAGGAGACCTCCAAGGCAAAACACACACAATCTCCACAGCCCTCCACACCACATACCATGCATAATCCACACACACCTGTGTCTCACAGCCACTAAGGCTTAGCCATAAACCCAACATATTAGTTATAGGAGACTCCATTGTGAGACACATAGATGTGCCTCTCACCAGGCTGGATAAGGAGAAACTCATGGTTACTTGTCTGTCAGTGGACAGAATCCACCATATCACATATGCACTCAAGTTTCTCAACAACTGGTACTCTTATGATTCTGGACAAACTACTAAACAAAATTGTCACCAACAGACCAAAAAACGGCAGATCCTTGCAGCGAGTGAAAAACTGTTTATTATGAAGTGCTTTTCATTTGCAGAATCTGCAGACTTCTTCAGATAACCAACAGTATCAATACAAACAGTTTACAAACTTTTTTCAAAAGTCATGTGATTTATGTCAATCAATGTGCATACTCCCAGTGAAACCTAGGAACTGAACATTTAAAGCTACATTTACTTACTAAATGTTATTAAATCACCTAACTTTATAAAAATAAACTAAGGTATAAAAACATGAACATATATATGCTAACTATAAAAACCTATAATAACTAATAAAATTATATACTCATCCCTCATCAGGCCCATAATTGAGTACAATGCCCCTTTTGGGATGTACCTTACCAGACACCTGCAGCAACTGGAAAGACCCCAAAAGTACCTCACCAAGAGGATCAAAGGGCTCAAACAGATGCCATATGATGCCCGGTTAAAGAAACTCCAGCTCTACTCAGTGGCATACCGCCTGCTCAGAGGCGATCTGTGCCTGATGTATAAAGCCATGTCCAACCCGGAATTAATGGACATGCTGCACCTCAGAAAATCCAAATCCCATTGAGCTACGCACTCGAGAGACTTGAACCTCAGCACTGAAATAAATAGGACATGCTGCAGGGACAGATTCATAACCCAGAGGCTCCCTTCACTCTGGAATAAAATCCCAGTCCAGGTAAGGCAGAGTCCCTTATTGACTCTCTTCAAGAGGAATCTTGATGAGTGGATGGGAGACCATAGGTTTACCCCGGGTATCACTTCTGTGTCACTGTTAGACAAAGGCACAGTATACTAACCTCGAAAAAGGGCATAGCAAAATTAATTTAAAATGGTTGGTGAAAGCCAAACACACTCTAGCTAGGCTTATAAATGCCCTAGGGCAGATAGCCTAGTATGAACCTATGAACCTATATATTAAGTACAATTACATTCCCAACTTTATTTTTCAAGGATCTTCAATTTCAGCAAGCATATAATACTGCATGCTTCATTTATTGAACGCATTTAATAACAATTGCCAGTACAATTCCAACTCCTCTAATAATAATGTAGCTGGTCCACCTCTACCATCCATTAATACTTGGTCAGTTACTCTAAAGGTAAAGGTATGACCTCTTGACATCTCACAATGTTTAGCCAAAGCATTTTCCAGTTTACATTTTTCCATTGCATGTAAGTGCTCATAAACTCTTTCACAGAGCTTATTCTCCATCTTTCCTGTATAGAAAGCTGAGCAAAGCAGGCACTTGGCAAGATAAACAACAAATCTTGAGATACATGTGAATTTCTGTTTAGACATAAATCTCCTGCCTTTTACTTCAAATTTACTACCTATATCCATGTACTTGCAAGATCTACACATTCCAGATCTCTGCATGCCTGGTTGTTTAACTAAGTCAGTGCGCTTGCTTTCTAACAGATTTTTTAAATTACAACCCCTTCTATAAACTGTTTTTGGGCATAAGCCCAGTTTTTAGTAAGACACATATCACAATTTATTAACTACCAGTTTTTGCATATAATGTGAGAAATTATCGTACTAAGTTAAATGTTGTTATAAAACTAATATTATAATTAGTATCAGTGTCAGCTTGGTTTTCATAACCAAATGATATTTCTTATGATTCCGTCATAGTCCATGTTGGTTTGAATAACTTGAGACATACCTCCCTGGACTATATGAAGAGAGACATGATTAAACTTGCTGAATATGTGTCCCAGGCAGGTATGTCCCTGGCCTTAAGCAGCATTCTACCTTCACCCAGAATGATACCTCAGTACAAACAGAAGAAGATTGACTTTAACAATTGGCATGGTTTCAGGTGTCATTCCAGGGGGATCCAGTACCTGACAGCCTGGGAAGATCGACAGATCATGATGCTTTGACAGAGATGGCCTGCATCTGTCTCACTTGGGCTTCAAGCTTCTGGCAAAGGATCTGGCCATCCCCATAGTGGCTTTTTTAGGAAAAGTGATGAGGTTAAAACTACCAACATAAAAATTTCAACAAAATGCAAATTAAAGGTCATGCTGCTAAATGCTAGGACTCTAAACATCAAACTGCACTCATTGCAAGCATTCTTAACCCTGAAAAAATGCTGACATCTGTGCAGTCACAGAAACCTGGTTCAAAGCTACGGAGAGCACCCCAGCCTTACCTGATTACTCATCCTGTCGTACATTTGGACCCAAACTGTGGGCAGTAAAGCCAAAGGAGGTGGAGTTTCAACATATATTAAAGACATACACACCGCCAGGCTGGTCAAATAAATATAACACCAGGTGCAGTTACCCGTTGACAAGACCCCAATACAAATAATAGCTAGCTACCGGCACACAAATCTGACTCAAGATAATCCGCCTATCTGTACCTCTTCAAATCTATCAAAATTCAACCCTTTACCCTGATACTGGGTGACTTTAACTACCCAAACATAGATTGGAAAAACTACTCATGCCAGAACACAAATGCCCAGAGATTCCTCGAATTTGTTAATGCCAACACCTTGAAACAGCTAGTCGATACCCCCACAAGAGGTGATAATATCTTGGACTTGGTATTAACCGCAATAGAGAATTCTGCATGGACGGCAGGTGCCAAGGCTCAAAATAGTATCAAAAAATGTCAAAAAGCAGCCAGCACCAACTGGAAAAAGAGTATTTATTATATTGCACTGCAATAAATAATAATGAACACAAACCGGTTTCGGCCCAATGGCCTTTTTCAATATATAGTTCAAACTGCAGTCAACCACTATTTATATATACCACCAAAAACCTTAATTCTTGTGGGCTGGTGTTGTCTGCTGTCTTGTCAATTTCTGTGTCTAAGTGTATGAGGACGAATCCTCACCGGATGTATCACTGACTGATTTTTTGAAAATTGACTTCTTTTCCTCTTTTGGCCCATAGGCAATGAATTGTTTTGGACAAACGTAACACTCTTAGTACTTTTAACATGTTCAAAGGGCTTCCCCAAATTATAATCCCTTAAATCACTTTTAAATTTACGAATTTTCCTGTCTTTTAATTCCTGTTCAAACTGTAATAAATCCTCACTTAGTTTGTCAAAACATTGTTTATAAATCAATGAACTCTCAAAAGATTTAGCTTTTTCACAAGTCTGAGTGACCTCAGATATGTGTATATCTATTCTGCATTCATAATACTCATGCAAAGTTTTGACAAACTGTATGGAGGCTTTTTGTTGAATATCAGACCAAAATGTAAGAAGTGTATTATCAGATTGGCCAACTAAACATTTAATACGAATTCTTAGGCCTCTTGGGGTAATGTCCTTTTCCAAATATGCCTTAAAAAGCCTCAAGTGCCATACACATGATCTGAGATTTTTCATATGTTTACTTAACTGGTCAAAAGTAGAAACACATGTTGTATCTAAAGATAGCTCTCCCTGATCAGTGCTATTATTTGTACTCCCAATCCTGAAGACTTGAATGTCTTCTTTATCTGTTGACAATCCCTTCAAAATGGTGATTAAATCCATATTAACAGAGGATAAGAAAAAAACTATGGGATGATGGTAAATAATTACCCATATAACTCACAACAAATTTAAGGATAATATAGGTTACTATAATCTTGTTTCAAAAAATATCAAAAGAAAGGTATAGTTCCAAATAGTCTCCCTATTACCATAAAAAATGTATATTTATTGTGAAAAACTGTGATCCACAATGTCCCATGGGGGCCACAATATAATAGGTACTGATAAGAAAATATATAGGAATAACAATATATCTTCCCAAACCACCTGTTGTTCCAAACACATAAAGAATTTTAGATGAAAAATGTGCACTGCATAATTGACTATAATTGTAACTGTAATTGCAACCTGTAAGGCATCAAAAACATTAAATGTTCATAATCATATACATGAACTAAAGTTTCATCCTGTACAACATCAAAAACATGATATGTTTGCAAACATGGAATTAGTTAACAAAAATGAACTTAAAAACCTGTGTGACAGAATGGAAGGGCCATATAGAATGACCTGATATTAATTCCACAATCTCCTAAAACACCTAAATAAATTGTCCATATCAGGAAAAAGTCCACATTTGTAGTCAAAACCCATGTATAAATGTAAATATTCCACCAAGGTCAAAAAAGATTAGTATGAAACCAGTTTGTTGCAAAAATAAATGCTTCTATGTCCCTTATATTGGCCACCAAACACTATTGAATCAGCAAACCATAATCTAATTAAATCAATAATATCTATGGATGTTTTCAAACCTGGAAAGTATGATGATAAAAAATGTTTGTCTCTGCCCAAAAGACTATTACTGCCCATATAGAATGACCCAGGTCCACCAAGATAAATGTCACATTAAACTTACACCAACAGCAATGGAAAATAGGTCTGTCCCAGGGGCCAAACCCAAGTAGTGATCTGTTGTAATATTGCTGTAATAAATTCCAACTTATTCCAAATTACAATCAGATGGTATTCACCTCCTCCAATGCGGAAAATGCTGAAAAAATTCCTTATAGCTGTACATGTTCCAAAAGATGACAGCTGGATGACAGATGTCAGCAACACCAAAAAATAGCCTCTAAATCCAAAGAAAGGGTTGGTATTCACCTCTTCTGATACTCATGGCAATTATAACATACCCAAAACTGAAGCATCACCCAAAAATGGTCTCCAAATCTAGGAAAAGGACGGTATTCACCTCTTCCGACACTTGTGGCAGCTACTACGTACCAAAGATGAAGTGTCGCCCAAAAATGGCCTCCAATTATAAGGAAATGGACGGTATTCACCAATTCCAACACACATAGCAGTTACAACATGCCATGCATTAGTCCAAACCAAAAGCAACACCCAAATTGTAGCTAATGTCCAAAAAAGGGAAAACAGTTGTAGAGTCCCTGTTCAGATCCTCGATGTGAATTGCTCTGGGGGAGGCTTACTTCACAAACATTGGCCCAAACACATACCATGTATGAAGAACCAAAACAAAAACGAAGCTCGAACACTATATTACTTCGAATATAATAACACAAGTAAATATTTAGTTTAATTAAGTAAGCTGGCTTGATATACCTCTTCAGAAAGATGGTGCAACAAAAACATGAATCTCAAAGGCAAGAGCTGCTCACAGAAACTCCTTTCCAGCAGACGCCACCAGCAGAATGAAAACCACATGTAAACAACCGCAATAGAGAATTCTGCATGAATGGCAGGTGCCAAGGCTCAAAATAGTATCCAAAAATGTCAAAAGGCAGCCAGCACCAACTGGAAAAAGAGTATTTATTATATTGCACTGTAGTAAATAATAATGAACACAAACCGGATTCGGCCCAGTGGCCTTTTTCAATGTATAGCTCAAACTGCAGTCAACCACTATTTATATATACAACCAAAAACCTTAATTAATCATTAATAAAATAATTATAGATGCTCGCTTTACCCTGATCCTGGGTGACTTTAACTACCCAAACATAGATTGGAAGAACTACTCATGCCAGAACACAAATGCCCAGAGATTCCTCGATTTTGTCAATGCAAACACCTTGGAACAGCTAGTCAATACCCCCATAAGAGGTGATAACATCTTGGACTTGGTATTAACCAACATGAGTAACCATTGCAGCATCCCTTCAATATCATCCTCAATGGTAAGATTCGACCATAAAGCTGTCACTTTCAAAGTCACCATCTCCCAGACCCCCCCTCTAGCTAGGGTCAAACAAAAAAAACTTCTCCAAAGCTGATTACAGCCTCGTGAAGGATGTTATAAACAGCTACACCCCCCCCCCAGGAACTGGCACCAGTATCCAAACTTACACCAAAGCACTATATGAGCATTTATATAGATGCAGAAATGCACACATAAAGCAGCCAAACAGATAAACGGTTCACTTAGTATCCAAAGAATAATGACCAAAAAACACATAAAGTGGGCCAACGCAATGAAGAGTTCAAATGTAAAATAAAATAAAGGCTTTTAATGAAACGTTAGTGCTTTAGCAGCGTATTAGCCATACCCAACAGAACCAAGACACTGTCCTCCAAAAAAAGGAAAAAACACACAGTGGGCCAGCAAAGGCAGTTCCAATAGCTTTATTGGCAAACGAAATGGTGCATGAAATACACCAAAATAAATCACAAGTCCTCAGACTAGTTTCGGTCAATACCTTCTTCAGTGAGGAACAACATAAAAACCATTCACCAGTGAGATTGCAGAATATATATAAGGTGCATTAGCCAATAAAAAACGTGGTACCGTCCAGACATTGCATGTATATAATGACGTATATTGTGACAATAGTACTGGAAACAGCATGTATATCAAAATTTTCCCTATAGATAATGAATAAATAATGACATGTAAGGAATCATCATAAATAATAAGTACATTAGGGAGATTATGAATAACAAATACTTAACTCAACATCACCAATGCCAAAAATTAAACATAGTCAGAAATCCATCACCATTGTGATAGATATATTATATAAAATGTAATATTTTATCTATAAAAGATTATGCTAGACTATGCAATATTAATCCCTTGTTGTGCATATAAAAAGTATGTGTAGATCCCTATATTTGTTTATAAATGGTCATTAAGCCCAGGTGGGAATAAAGCCCCTAAGTGTACTATCCAGTATTTTTCTTTGTGACTAAGAATGCTCTGCCAACCGAGCTGGTTGTGTCTGTTTCCCTGAATCTTATCAATAATCATAAACATAAATTTGGCTGATTTATGTTTGATGGAATGTTGGTATAGAGCATTAGTGGGTTTGTGGTTGCGAATGTCACTACGATGTTCACCTATTCTGATTCTCAAAGAACGTGAAGTTTTGCCAACATAGAAAGCTTGACAATGGCATGTGGCCAAATAAAATAACCCAACTTGATGAACAATTACCAAAAACACGAGCATCAAATACTTTGCTTGTATTAGCACTTGTAAATTGTTTGAGTTTATTGACTTGGCCACAAGAGGTGCAGTGGCCGCAGGGGAAAGTTCCCAACAGTTCATCCCCTGAAATGGTAAGTTGTCTATAGTTGGCACCCCCACTGTCCTGATGTTTATAATGAGAAAATAATGTGCCCAAAGTTTTGCCTCTCCGATAAGAAATGGAACAATGATTGCCCAATATATGACGAAGATGATCATTAGCTTGCAGAATATTCCAATGGTTGTTAAGTATATTCCTAACCAATTGGTGATTTTTTCCAAAAGTGGTGATGAATCTAATATTCTCATCTTGTGTGTGATCTTTCTTTTCTTTATATTGTAACAATTCCTGTCTGTCTTGTTGGTCCGTCCAGATCCTGGCAGTTAGTATGTCGAGACTCGAATAGCCTCTATCTAAAAATCTCAAATTTAGATCTTGTTTGGCCTCCTCATAATCCACTTTTGAAGAGTTAATACGTTTGATACGTAAATATTGAGATTTGGGAATATTGCGGATGGTGTGGCGTGGATGCATACTAGAAGAATGGAGTAATGAATTAAATTGTGGATATTTTCTATGTATCTTAGTATTTAGGGTGTTGTCTTGATTACGATATATAGTAACATCCAAAAAGTCAATAACCGACCTATGGTATGTTATAGAGAATTCAATACCCCATATGTTGTTGTTCAGGTGTTCCACAAATTCCAGCAGATAATCAACATCAGCACACCACACCATCCAGCAATCGTCCAGATAACGCCTCCAAATGTCCATCTCAACTAAGTAAATGTTGTGTAAGGGATTGTAAATCAGACATTCTTCCAAATAAGCCATAAATAAGTCGGCATATATTGGAGCAAAGGAGGCTCCCATAGCTGTGCATCTCAATTGCCAATAACAATCACCTTGAAAGTAAAAAACATTTTTGTTGAGAACGTGCTCAGACATACATATTAATAAAGTATTAAATCCTGGTGGGTATAATTCAGCTTTTTTAAGCCAGAAATCCAAAGCCTGAAGACCAGCCCAATGTGGTATGCTGGTGTACAGAGATTTTACATCTAAGGTGCACATAAGCCAATCTGGATCCAATTGTGTGTCAGCAATGATGTTGAGAAATTCAGTAGTGTCCTGTATGCGAGCTCTGACCAAAGTCAACAGTGGCTTCAGATATTGCATTAAGAATGCAGATAAAGGTTCCGTTAGTGATCCATGGCCAGACACAATTGGCCTGCCAGGCGGGTGGGTGATAGATTTATGAATTTTGGGCAACAAATATAAAATCTGTTTGTGAGGATCACTGACCTGTAAATGTTGAACCGTCTTTTGTACGTGCGAGGGTTGGTGTTCCTCCAAAAAAAGGAAGCCAATCTGGTGGTCCCCGGCCATTAATAAACTCTACATCAGAAGGAAGAAACTGTTGCAGAAAAAGGTGAAGTCCCCAGACTGGAAAAACTCTCTTATTAGCCTCAACAAAAAGTTGAAATCCCTCATCAAAACCTCTAAAGCCAGCTATGAAGGCAGAATTGCGGCAGACACTAAAAACAACCACAAAGCCTTCTATAGTTATATCAAGAATCTCTATGGCAATACCCAGGTTTGCTCTGAGTTACTGCACAATGGTACCTCCTATACTGAGCCAACAGATATTGCCAACATACGGGCTGACAGATTCAGTGCCAACGTTACCCCCCCCAAAGGACCAATCACAATACCGGAGGAATGCCAGGCACCCAGTATTACTGCAGCACAGGTTAAAGCTGCATTGTCCAAGGCCAAGAATACAACTTTCATGGGACCCGACAATATCCCTGGATGTGTTCTACATGAACTACAAAGTGAACTGGCACCACATCTGTGTGCCCTGTTCAATCACAGCCTCACCTCAGGCTTTGTCCATACAGAATGGCGCACTGCTACAGTCATCCCTCTCCATAAAGGGGGAGTGACTACAGACCCTGAGAATTATCAACCCATTAGCCTGACAAGTCTGATATGTAAGGCTATGGAGAGCATCATCATGGACCTCATTAACAAGGATATAGGGAATCTCCAAACTGTAGATCCCACGCAATTTGGTTTTGTGAAAGGTAGATCATGCCTGCTCAACCTGGTTGACTTCTTTGAGTCAGTCACCAGAGCTGTGGATGAGGCCAAGGCAATTCATACAGCCTACCAAGATCTGGCCAAGGCCTTTGATACCATTCCCCACTCAGGAATAATTGAAAAACTCACCAAACTAGGCATCAACCCTTATATCACTAGGTGGGTTGCAAACTGGCTCACAGATAGAATCCACAGTGTGAAAGTAGTGGACTCCAAGTCAGACTGCCGACCAGTCACGAGTGGAGTCCCACAGGGATTGGTCCTGGACCCTCTCCTGTTTGGCATCTACTTCTCAGAATTCCAGGCCAACATGGAGGTACTCTGGCTGACCAGGTTCACAGACAACTACAGGCTGGGAGCCATTATTAACTCCCCAAGTGATGTAGACATCCTACAGAAAGCCCTCACTGAGACCAACGACTGGTGTTGAAACCATGGCCTTAAGTTTAATGCCAAAAAATGCTTTATCATCCCCTTTGGGAAAAACTCAGTTCCCACTAATTACCACATTGATGGGAGCTCACTGGACACTGAAGGCATTATAAGAGATCTGGGGACACTGGTTGACAGCAACTTCTCCTTCGACCACCACATTGTCACTGTGGTCAGAAAGTCCTTCTATGTGGCACATCTCATTACCAAGGGTTTTGCATCCAGGAAGAAAGAGGTCATCATCTCTCTCCACTCTTCCCTCATTAGGCCAATCATTGAATATAATTCCCCATTTGGCATGTACCTCACTAGACACCTGTAGCAGCTGGAAAGGCCACAAAAGAATCTCACAAAGAGGATCCTAGGCTTAAACTCATGTCCTACATGGACAAACTCAAAAAAACTCCAGCTATTCTCTGTCGCATATCGTCTACTAAGAGACAATCTCTGCTTGACTTACAAAGCCATGTCTGACCCAGCTCTGTTAGAAATGCTACATCTAAAGAAATCCAAATCCCTCTGCACCACACGCTGCAGAGACCTCAGACTTATTGCCACAATCAACAGAACATGCTGGAGGGACAGGTTCATAACCCAGAGACTGCCCACGCATACACTGTATAGACTTCCCATACATGTCAAGCAGAGCACCTCACTGGCTCTCTTCAAGAGAAATCTTGATGAGTGGATCGGAAATAAAAAGTTCACCCTGGGGATCACTCCAGTGGGCTTACTTGATAGAGGCACTGGGAACTAACGTCAGGCATCAGGATGCCAGGGCACTTCTATGGGCTTGGCTTGTAAAGGCTCCAGGGTTATTAGCCTAGTACACACCTATGAACCACTTTATCAGACGTAAAGACATGAAACAGATAATCTCATTATATAGTTAAAAAAATCACATGATCAACAGTACTTAATAGCTATAGCACCCAAAGCCATTCCATAAAGTCATATACCAATGCAAACCTATAAGTCTATCTATATGCAGTAATTTCAACACAGACATAAATATAAAAGATATATATAAAAAAAAAAAATATATATATATATATATATATATATATATATATATGTGTGTACTATCTATATAATGCTCTACTCTTTAAGACAAGTTTCAATGGAAGTTTTTCATTCAATCCTCTGCCAACATTGCCTCTTAGTCTAATAATCCATCTGGTTTCTGCTACTTCTGTTTTATTTTCTATATCACGCCCTTGTTCATTTAAACCAATCTGTTTGAATGAAAAACTTCCATTGAAACCTGTCTTAAAGTATAGAGCGTTATATATATAGTTTATATATATATATATATGGTTCCCCTTCAGAAGGTCGAACGGCTGAAATCTCGAAATGCATATGGCGGAAGCCATATGCTCAAAGTTCAGAAGCTCGACCTTCTGAAGGGGAAAGAAAAAAAAACAACAAAACACAAAACAATGTTTCTGCAGAGGGGCAAGCCCCCCTCACGAGCCCCCACATGCCCGCTACTTATTTATTCCAACTCCGAGATCTCACTACAGCGGAAAAAGGAAAATTTCCCATTCTGTGCTGTATGCCGATCCCCATTCAGAAGGTCGAGCTTCTGAAATGTCAAGCATATGGTCTTG
The DNA here is from genome assembly GCF_019279795.1 of Protopterus annectens. Classification (NCBI taxonomy): domain Eukaryota; kingdom Metazoa; phylum Chordata; order Ceratodontiformes; family Protopteridae; genus Protopterus; species Protopterus annectens. The sequence continues at coordinate 788,834,756 of NC_056748.1, read as the reverse complement.
ACCATATGCATTTTGAGATTTCAGCTGTTCGACCTTCTGAAGGGGAACCATATATATATATATATATATATATATATATATATATATATCTATATTTTTTTTTTTTTACATCTTTTATATTTATGTCTGTGTTGAAATTACTGTATATAGAAAGACTTAGAGGTTTGCATTGGTATATGACTTTATGGAATGGCTTTGGGTGCTATGGCTATTAAGTACTGTTGATCATGTGATTTTTTTTTTAACTATATAATGAGATTATCTGTTTCATATCTTTACGTCTGATGAAGCAGTGGTGATAATTCACTTGGAAAGCACTAACATTTCATTAAAAGGCTTTATTTTATTTTACATTTGGACTCTTCGTTGCATTGGTTCACTTTATGTGTTTTTGGTTGTTATTCATTTATATGGATGCATGGAATCAGGAATACCCGACAGGACTAAATCATCCTCCACAAGGAAGAGTAAACCAGTCTGGTGGACATCTGCAATAAATAAACTCTATAACAAAAGGAAAAAAATGGCTGTCCAGGGCAAAGAAAGAGGAGGTACCCAGTTGGAAGCAATCTTTCCTTCGCCTGAACAAGCAAATAAGAGCACTAGTGAAATCCTCCAAAGCAAACTTTGAGTCCAAATTGGCCACATCTTTTAGAGACAGTCTTAAGACCTTCTTCACATATGTCTGCAATCTCAAATGAAGCACTCAAATCTGTTCAGAAATGGTGGTCAAGGACACCACATATACAAATGCCGTAAATATAGCAAACTTGCTGACTGACAGATTCAGCGAAAACTTCACCCCTCTGTACCCCCATCAGTAAATCAGGACATCCCCAGTGCCTGTCCCCTTTCCCTTATGTCTAGGGAATAGGTCATCACTGCTCTCTCAAAGGCAAAAAATACTGCCTCCATGGGACCTGATAACATCTCAGGCTGCATCCTACATGAACTTAGGCAGGAACTTGCAGCACCATTAGGTGCCCTATTCAACCAAAGCCTGAGTATGGACTTAGTCCCAGCTGAGTGGAGGACAGCCACTGTCATCCCTTTCCACAAATGTGGAGCGTCCACCGATCCAGGAAATTATAGACCCATCAGCTTAACTAGCCTGATCTGAAAGACCGTGGAATGGATTATTGTGGGCCTCATTAACAAGGACATTGGCAACCTCCAAGTACGTGATCCCACACAGTTTGGCTTTGTCAAGGGGAGGTCATGTCTATTAAATCTGGTCGACTTCTTTGAGACAGTCACTAAAGGCATGATGAGGGGAACACGGTGCACTCCGTCTACCTTGACCTGGTCAAAACCTTCAATACTATTTCCCACTTGGACGTAATAGATAAACTCTCTCAACTAGGCATCAATCCATATGTTACCAGAAGGATGGCTAACTGGCTCACTGATAGAACCCACCTAGTCAAAATAGGGGAAACCAGCTCAAGCAGGAGATCCCTAACGAGCGGCCTACCCCAGGGTTTGATTTTGGGGCTTCTGTTATTTGGGATATACTTTTCTGAGGTGCAGGCCAAAACCAGTGGGTTATGGCTGACCAAGTTTGCAGATGACAGCAAGCTTGGCGCTGTCATCAGTTCCCCTAGTGATGTGAACATCCTCCAAGAGGGTTTCACCCAAACAAATGACTAGTGCCAGAAACATGGCCTCAAGCTGAATACCAAAAAATGCATAATCATCCCCTTTGGGGAGAGTAATGTCTACACAAATTATGACATTAATAACAACATCCTAAGCACACAATCAGTCGTGAGGGATTTGGGCACCTAAGTTGAGAGCAACTTAACTTTTGACCACCATGTTGCTTCCATTGTAAGGAAATCTTTCTCCATGGCCCACCTCATAAGTAAGGGTATCTTATCCAGGGACAAGGAGGTCATAACATACATGTATTCGTCCCTTATAAGGCCCATTGTTGAGTACAACCCCGATTTGGCATGCACCTCACAAAGCACATGCAGCAGCTGGAAAGACCACAGAGGTTTCTCACCAGGAGACTCCAGGGCCTCAAACATCTACCATAAACAGATAGGCTAAAAGCCCTATCCCTCTACTCATTTTCAGACCCCACAGAGGTGACCTGTGGCATACAAGGCAAACCTTGATGGGACTCCTGCATATCCGCATGTCAAGCTCCACTCGAGTAACCCGCACGCGCAGCATCAACCTGGTCCGTGACATCAATAGGCCTTGTTGGTGGGACAGATTTTGTGTCCCAGAGACTCCTCCATCTGTGGAATAGACTCCCTCTCCACGTCAAGCAGAGTACCTCTTTACCCCTTTTTAAGCTCAACTCAGATAATTGGATAGGAAACAGAAAATACATCCCTGGGATTCCACCCTTGTCCCTGCTGGATAGGGTCATCGGGTGCTGATTTGTCTAAATATGGGCTAAACTCTTGGCTAGGCTTGTAAGGGCCTCAGGGCCAATAGCCTAGTAACTTATATATGTGTGTGTGTGTGTGTGTATATATATATATATATATATATATATATATATATATACACACATATATGGTAATTTGTAATCACACTATCATATATCTCACTAAGTAAAACTCCTTTAACTTGATATTTTTGCAAAAGAATCTTCCAGCATCCTAGGAATATTGGTAACTAATCAGTCTCATAATTGCACTTTCATCAGGCTTTTACTTTATCATGTTACATAATACTTTCAGCTAAAATATACTTCAACTGCAACAATACAGTGTCAGATGACCGATACTGAAAAACTGGAACTAGTGAATGTAACCTGCTTTAGCAAGTGATACAGTAGCTGGTCCATCCTATGTCTCCTCTATTGGCCTGGACAAGCAAATGAGTGAATGATGATGGATTGGCCATTTATGAATCGTACATCCCCGAATAGTCAACAAGTCAGATTGTTATAATGGAAAAATATTACATTCATCTATTAAATCTTTTATGGAAAGAATGCACTTAGCACTGTTAAGAGCATACGCTTTTCTAGGAGGAATAATCAACTTATCTTTTATTCATGTGCTTGTAGAGTATGGATTGCAACAGTAACAACTATTAGAAGCAGTGGAAAACAACTACAGGAAGTGAATTCACTGCTAAGGGAAGTGATGATCTGAAGTAGGGAGTTAATTTGTCAGCAACCTGTGGGTCTTGGATCCGATATCGGATCTGAGCCGGCAACTTGTTTCAAGCTAATGGATCCGAGCTCCTAGCGCCTCCCTTCACCCATAATGCCCTGCTAACCCTCCATGACCTCAGATCTAGTTTGCCGCACTTGTGGATAGTTGGATCCCCTTGAGCTCAGCAAGTGAATTGTCAGATAAGTTTATATTTTCTGTCAAACTTTCCTTTTTTCTTTCAAATTTTAACGTTTGTAAGTGTTAGGTACCCTTTAGTATAAAAATATTTTTTCTTTAATTAGTTCCCTCCCTTCGTTTGGTCATTAGTGAGTGTGTGTGTGTGTTGTGTTTTTGGGGCCTGTGTGTTTGTGTAGTTCTACCTTTTACTTTTAAGTATGGCTGAGGCCCCAAAAGCCATTTTCTCAAAATGTACTGAGTGTGGCCATAAGCTCTCCCCGGCTGATGGCCACACTCGGTGCGTTCGGTGCCTTGGGGTTGAACACCTCTCCTCAGGCTGTACCATTTGTGCAGCGTTCAACCCCAGGGCACTGAAAGAGCGGAGGTCGAAGCTGGTCTTGGCGGGACTTTTACCCCCGGACTCAGCTCCGGCCTCCGCTGCTCCTGTGGCCCCACCACAGCCTGTGGTTGCTGTCATTCCTGCCCCCCTTCCTCCATCCAGGACTCAAACTCCCGCTAAAGTGTCAGGGGACAGGGAGGCCAGGAGGGAGAAATGGAGGGAGAAGCACCACAAGCGGCGGGCCGAGACCTCCGTTTCGGCCCCGCCAGCTAAGCGGGCTTCTCCCGCCACTGCTAGGTCTCCTCCTCCTCGGCTCCGATCTCCTTGTTTCTCCCCGGGGCCCGAGGAGGAGGAGGCCCGATCTCCATCGAGGTCATCGAGGCGGCATTCCAGGCCTGCCTCGGTGACCTCTTCGAGATCTACCTTTAGTTAATCCGATGCAGACTTGGACCGGATGATGCGAAGGTTAATCCAGGCCCAGCTGCAGATGGGAGTGCTCTTGCCCCCCCCCCCCTTTGGGGGGGAACTCGACACCTTTTTTCCACCCTATTGCTCCTTCTCCAACCTGCTATCTGGGTTCGGAGCCAAGCAGCGTTGGAGCCGGGGGTGGGTCGGCGCCGACAGTACTCAGTACTTCGGAACCGACCCTGCCCTCGAGCCTGTCGGATCCGACCTCTCGGAGCCGTGGCCCGAGCTTCGGATCCGAGGGATTCAGTGTGCCTTCGGCTCCGTCCAGGTCAGAGCGCACTGGTCCTTCGGATCCGATGGTCTCGGCGGCGGTTCTGATCCCTTCATCAGATCCAAGTGGGAGCCAACTTTCAGATCCAAGAGAGAGTGGTTCTCCCTCAGCCTTCGATGTTGTGGAGAGGGCTCTGTTGAGATCATCCGGACCCCTGGTCCTTGTTTCGGCTCCTCCCTGCACTCCCTCTCTGCTGAGCCAGGCTTCCATCACCCAGCCAAAGGGACAGCCTGCCTCAATGTCACAGATGGTTCCATTGGAACAAGATGTTGCTGGCGAGGCCTCCTCGGACAGCCCCCCCGAGGAAGTGCCCCACAAGCATAAGTGCAAGAGGAGGCACGTGGACTCCCCTGAGTCCTTAACCGAGGACACGGACTTGGAAGAAGGGGAAGGCTCCCCAAGATCGCCCCCTGAGGATGTCTCCTTTGGAGACATCATGGAGATGCTGAGGATCAGAGGTGGGTGGTCTGCCCCCAAGTCTTCCTCCGACGAGTCCGTGTTTCTGGAGGCATTCGAAGCAGGCCCGTCTACCTCTTGGGTGTCCCCTCCAGCCGACCCCCTGGTGGACCTCATCACCACCAGGGCGTGGAAGGATCCGGACACCGTGGAGCCAATACCAAAATGCCCGGACAAAATACTTAGCCCCCCCCTCAGACCGATCACACTGGAGTAAGGGCCCCTCCGTAGATGCCATGTTGACGGCGGCAGCCACGAAGAGGGAATTGGCTCAGGAGAGCCCCTCAGTCCATCCACCGAGCAAGGAGTCCCGTTCGATGGACCGCATAGGGAAGCGAGTTTTTAGTTCAGCGACCTTCTCGGTAAGGTCTCTGAACTATATGGCACATGTCATCAGGATGCAGCGGGATCTTATCAAAGAATACGCTGCCTCCCCCCCTGAGTCCATGACAGCGGATGACAAGCAATTGCACTACACCCGAATGGCCACTCTGAGATCAATTTCTAATACCTCTATGCGGCTATTGTCCCACGCCACAGAGGGAGTCGCTAGGGCTAGCGGAGCAGGCTTAGTCATGAGACGTCAGGCCTGGCTCCGTCATTGTGACTTTGCGGAGCCTTTTAAAGCGTTCTTTGCGAACGCCCCCTTCGATGGTTCTACCCTGTTTGGCAAAACGGTTCGCGAGACACTTGTCCAGAGCGAAAAGGACGGGAAGATGTTGTCTGCCGTCGGAGTCCGCTTCTCTGCTCCCCAGCGGTCCTTCTCGAAGAACCAAAAGGGTCAGAAGAAGATGTGGTTCCGGAAATCTTAACATTCCCAACCCGCTCCGGACAACCAGTCCTACAGTGGCAGAGGAGGACAGGGAGGACGCCGCCCCAGGGGCAGAGGGGCTCCGAGAAACTTTAGGTCCAGAGAACCTTTCTCTGAGCAGCCCGCACAGCAGCCCTAAAGGGTTGCCTGGCTGCTCCACTCTGGAGGCAGTCGGGGGGGCGCTTTTCAGAGCACCTAGCGGCATGGGAGTCCATCACTACAGACCGCTGGGTGCTTCGCATTATATCCAGAGGGTACAAAATACCATTATTCCATGTCCCCAAACTCAAAAACCTCCCTGATGTACCATCCAATCAGAGGGAGGCCACAGCTGCAGAAATTCAGCAGCTTCTAAGAAAAAGAGCCATCCAGCCCGTCCCCCAAGACCAGCTTGGATTAGGGTTCTACTCCAGGTTCTTTTTGGTGCCAAAAAAGACGGGGGACTTGAGACCGATTCTAGACCTTTCCCACTTGAACCTGTCAATAACCAAGGAAAAATTCCGAATGGTCACTCTTCAGTCTATTCTTCCCCTTTTAAGGGAAAACCATTGGATGTGCTCTATAGACCTCAAGGATGCGTGCTACCACATTCTAATGGACAGACGATCCAGGAGGTTCCTCCGCTTCCGGCTGGGAGCCAGTCACTATCAGTTCAGGGTCCATCCCTTTGGCCTCACCACAGCCCCCAGGGTGTTCACCAAGGTATTAGCAGTGATTGCGGCCCACCTGAGACTCCAGGGAATACAGGTCTTTCCGTACCTGGACGACTGGCTCCTGACCGCCTCAACAAGGCATCTACTTTGTTCAGCCAGAGACTTCTTTCTCCGCCTAGCTCCACAATTAGGCATTACCATCAATGTCGACAAATCTCTTCTGGCCCCAACACAAGTCATAGAATTCATAGGTGCCAGAATAAACACCAGAGAGCTACGAGCCTTCCTAACCTCCGAGAGAATCCGGAATTTGCAACTCCATGTGCGGGCCATCCTCCAATCAGAGACTTCTCCAGCGGAATTGGTCTTGAGGGCACTAGGCTCCATGGCGGCAGTGATTACGCTTCTTCCATGCGCCCGTCTGAACATGCAGGTACTGCAATGGACACTTCTAGTGCAATGGTCCTTTCTATCCCTTCCTCTTCACCACCCCATTGCTATCGGCAAGGTTTGTAGGAGGGCTCTATTATGGTGGCTCCAAGCCTTGGACCTCCATACGGGCCGTCCCTTCTGCACCTCTCCCCCTCTCGCCACGGTGACCATGGACGCCTCCCGCCTCGGGTGGGGGGGGCATTATTCAGGCAGGACAGTCCAAGGCACGTGGAACAACACAGAGACCTCCCTGCATATCACCGTTCTGGAGATGAGAGCGGTGCTGTTCGCGTTGCAAGCACTTCAGGATCTCCTCCCCATAGGAACGATTGCGATTCAGTCAGACAACATGTCGGTTGTCTGGTACATCAACAAACAGGGGGGAACCAGATCTTACCCCCTATGCCGCGAAGCCATGAGAGTATGGGAATGGGCGATCTCCACCAACCGCTTTCTCATTGCAACGCACATTCCGGGACGGACCAACATCCTAGCGGACAAGCTCAGTTGCACCCTTCTTACCCCGTACGAGTGGTCTCTCAATCCACTAGTAGCGAAGCAGATATTCACAAAATGGGGGCAACGCTGCTGCAATCTTTTTGCGTCTCCATCAAACACCAAATGCGACAATTTCTTCGCTCTAATCCCCCCTCCAGGGGAAACTCCAAGGGACGCTCTGGTGCATGCTTGGCCACCCGGTCTACTTTATGCCTATCCTCCGCTACCCCTGATGCTGCAACTCCTACAGAAAGCCTCACGGTTGGGGAGCAGGATGATCCTCATTGCCCCATTCTGGCCTCGGCAAATTTGGTTCCCTTACCTGTGGTCTCACCTTGTGAATCCTCCTTGGATTCTAGATCCCACTCCGGATCTCATCTCCCATCCGTCGAACTTACCGACCCCAAACCTGGGCAGTCTCAAACTAACAGCTTGGTTGCTCCAGTTCCACTCCTAGTTAGGACTCCCGGTATCTCTTCACCAGTCAAAGCCATCCTTGTGGCAGCGCATAAGCCTTCCACCAGGAAAGTGTACCACAGTAAATGGAAACGTTTTTCCATCTGGGTGGAGCATCATGATCTAGATCCCTTTACAGCTCCTCTTCTGTCTATATTAGACTTCCTAACCGAACTCTTTCAGGAAGGCGCTAGTTGTTCAACTGTCAAAGTGCAATTGGCAGCCATATCGCATTACCATGTGGGACATGATACAGGGCCTTTGATGTTGGCCAAGTTGTGTAAAACCTTTCTCAAGGGCACCTTCTTACTTAGACCCCCTATAAAGGAAGCCGTGCCACCATGGGATCTTGCATTAGTTCTTCAAGCCCTGACTGCTCCACTTTTTGAACCTGCTCCTTCAGTAGATCTCAAATTCCTGTCTTGGAAAACAGCATTCCTTGTAGCCATCACTTCAGCAAAGAGAGTTTCGGAGCTTCAAGCTCTCTCTGTGAAACTTCCTTATTTGATCTTTCACCCAGACAGAGTGTACCTCAAGATCAATCCCTCTTTTCTCCCCAAGATAGCATCAGAAACCAACATAAATCAATCTATAAATTTACCGGTTTTCTTCCCTAAATATCAGAATAAGGGAGAGTACAAGCTGCATTCATTAGATGTTCATAGGCAGCTTCGTTTTTATACTCATAGAACAGGTAGCCATAGGCAATCCGACCAGCTGTTCGTTTCCTTTGCCAGATTTAATTTGGGGAAAGCAATTTCAAAAGTATCTTTATCACGCTGTATTTCTCAATGTATCCTATTGGCGTATCAAGTCTCTGGGAGACCCGCACCAGAAGGAGTTCGTGCTCATTCCACCCGCTCCATTTCTACTTCTGCGGCCTTCAAGTCTAGAGTTCCATTGGATGATATTTGTTCAGCAGCCACTTAGGCTTCATCTCATACCTTTATTAACCACTACAAACTGGATGGGATTTCTAGAGGGAGAGCATCCTTTGGCTCTGCGGTGCTTCGCAATATCCTTCCATGATGGTCACCCAAGGTGCAGGTAGCTAGGGACTCTGTCCCACAGGTTGCTGACAAATGAACTCCCTACTTCAGATTTAGAAGTTATGTACTCACCATAACGTTCCATCTGAGTAGGTAGCTTCATTTGTCTGCAACCATCCCCCCCTCCTTCCCCCTGGCCTTCTTCGGCTCTATTGGTAGTTGGATACCCATTTTTTTGGGGTAAATATTTGAGGGGCAAACTCGATCTGAGGTCATGGAGGGTTAGCAGGGCATTATGGGTGAAGGGAGGAGCTAGGAGCTCGGATTCATTAGCTTGAAACAAGTTGCCGGCTCGGATCCGATATCGGATCCAAGGCCCACAGGTTGCAGACAAATGAAGCTACCTACTCAGATGGAACGTTATGGTGAGTACATAACTTCTAATTTTGTTACATGAAACCTGCATGATTCATTGGATTAACGGGAATATTTATTAGCTCAGTTTACTTTAATATTCATTAGTGAACTGACTGCAAAATAACTTTTGTCAAGTCATCTTGGTGAATAACAAAATTCTATTCTTCACTTTTGAAAACTAGTCAGTACATTTTAGTAATTGAATATGTTGACCAGTCTTTATTTGCTTCTAAAAAAATGTAAAAAAAAGTTTGCTAATTGTGAAGAATTTGTCTTCAAAGCGTGCATAATTCATGAAAGCTGTCTAGTGAAAAGTTTATTTCTTATTCAGAAAGGGCTTGCTGGAAGTTTTTAAGTTCTTGTAATGTGTTTTCCATCTGTGAACTAATGATACGAGTGCATTTATGCCACTTTTTTTACAAATTTCATTTAGACATTTTGTTCTTTTTTGTAAGCCAGGAAGGTATTAAATATATCACAGTGTTCAATGAAATTGTTTTATGACGTTACCTTATTCTGATATAGTCTGACTTTTCACATAGAATCTCAGAATCATAGAAAATGCAAGGCATCTGATCCCTGTGACCATTTCTTTTTTTCAAGGAGGAACAGCTAGTGATACCAGGGGCAAATTTATGAATACCCATCCAGTTATCTAACTCTTTTTTGATGGAAGCTAGTAATTTGCATTTCTTAATTTGGAGTACAAGTTTACTCCAGAGAATAACTGTATGAGAAATCTGTCTCTCTGATGTATTTCTTTATTTGCTATTTTTATAGGGTGGGGGGGTTGTATGTTTTGTTACAGCCAATAAATTCTGTAAGGCTAATTTATACACATGTGTCATGATTCACACTTAGTAAATGTCAGTCAAAAGCCAGTTTTACAATGATTTTAGTGTTGACTGGATAACGATTTTTGGGGGGGGGATTTTTTGGGACATTTTGCTTTCTTTACTGAAGCAGGTTTACATCCCTGTTTCTAATGCTAGTGAAGCTGTTTGATTTGTGGAAATATTAAGATGTCTTGGACTACTGAGTTAGAAGCCTCAGGATTCCTTCCAGTTTGCTTGAAGAAGAAGAAAACTTTAAACTGCCTAATTTTTAAAGCATCTCGTCATAGTACAAAATAATATCAGTTTTTAAATACAGTTGAGTCTCAGAATTATTGGAGATCAATTAACATTGCTCTGATTCAGGTAGTGGAGTATCTTTTTATCTGTAACTTCAAGCAGTTTATGGATAGAAATCATGAACTGAACACTAGCTTAAATATTTAAGAAGAAAACATAAAACTCATAACACATTGAAGAAGGAAAGTTTTGTGACTATAAAAAGAAGTCAGCTTTTTTATGTCTCATGATTTGTCTACACACACACACACACACACACACATATATATATATATATATATATATATATTTATATATATGTGTGTGTGTGTGGGATCTGTACTATTTATCGAATGACCGTTTCACCGAAAGTGAAATGGCTGAGCACACTTTCTCAAAAGTGCTTTTCACTGAAAAAGCACTTTCATGACAGTGTGCTAAAAAAAAGATAAAAATGTGGGGAAATGGATGTTGCTGAGATTGTAGCACAGTGGGGATAAGGGAATATTTCCTTTTTCCCACTGTAGTACGATCTCAGAGTGAGAATATAAAAGTAGGGGGGTGCAGCCCCCCACATGGAGGGTACAGGAGGCTTGCCCCCCTGTGTAAACCCGAGTACTGTTTTTTTTATTTTTTTTGCACACTTTATTGAAAGTGAAAGCACTTTTGCTAAAGTGTGTTCAGTCGTTTTCATTCTATAGAAACGTGATTTTGTGCAATAGTCCTAGATCCATATATATATATAGTTAAGGTGAGGAAATGCTAGTAATGCTGACATGAAAATTATCTAACGAAAAATATCTACATATGTGACATCCCCTCTCTGGTCCAGTAATCATGGAGTATGAATCCTCACCACTAACACTGTGTAGGGATGTTCACTTGGAACAAAACTGGATACACCCAGTATTTCCAGATGCAGCTCTCTGCATCAAGTACAATTTCCCTTAATGACACACAGGGAACACAGCCCGGGCTCTGGAATTCTCTCTCCGTCTCTCCCCAGGTCCCCAGAAAAGCTCCCCACTGGCACAGCTGTAGAGTTAAGTCCTCAGATGAGTGTCGAAGCCAAGTCCTCCACCACTCTCTCTCTGAAACCAGTGCTTCGTGTCCCTGCTCCAAGTAACTGACACACATACTCTTTGAGATTTGATTTGCACACACACACACACATACCTGGGAAAGGCTGGCACAGGTTTACTAGCTCTGCCCACTTCTTCCCAGACTATAAGGTATTTACTGCTTCCAGATACTCCCAAGCCAGCTACTCTGAGGCTCTTAAAAGATTAAAAAAACAAAAAAGTCCAAAAACTGAATGGAATAGCAGTCAGTTTCATCCGTTGAGATGGCATCGAGCAGGAAAAGCATCTCCTTAGAAAATTTGAGTATGGAGGGAGCCAGTGGCCAGGAGCAGCATTCAAATCCTTACCAAATGAGGGGCCGTGGTCGAAAATGGCAGGCTAAAAACTTCAGTAACAACGGCGGGTGTAAAGGAAAGAATTAAGGACAATGAAGGTATTGGGACTACTGGTTTTCAGTTTAAAATTTCGGGTTCAAATATTGAGAATCAGATTGGTCATAACCAGGATGTACAAGAAGAGAATGGTGGACTTAATGAGTTCAATAACTTTAATGACTATAACATTGTGAATTTGTCTGACTTTGTCTTGAATTCCGATTTGGAAACAGTGTTAAAGAAAGGCATGAAGTTTGTACCGATGAGATTTCCCAGTTTGGCAGATGTGTTTTTTGAGGTTAGTAAATTTTGCAGAAAGCTGCACCTTCGTGTATTCTTTCACAATAAAAACAGGAGTGTGACAGTTAATGCTGCTGATTCAGCAACAGTTGAAAATGATGTTAGTTTAAATGATTCTTTGTTAAATTTAAAAACAAAAGATAAGCGATGCTCCACACCGTAAAACTTGACAACAATTTATTTAAGACTATGATAGCGACAAAACAACAAACAGAAATACAGAGGACAAGCGCTTTCAGCTACTAAAGCCTTCTTCAGATCCACTGATCCGGTGGATCCCACCTGCACCACAAACACCCCCTTGATATATAAGTATACCAACTCTGAGATCACACTACAGGAGGGGAAGGGAATATATCCTTTCCTGCTGTAAAATCAATGTGTGTCTGTCTGTGTATCCATGGTAGGAAGGGTAGTTAGGGGATTGATTGTGTCCTTGTCAGTGTGTGTGGGGGTGAATGGGAAGTGTGTCCATGAGTGCAATCAAGTGTGAGGGTATGTTTTGTACAATGAGTGAGTGTGTTTATGTGGATGTCTATGAGTGTGTGTGTATATATGTCTCTATGAATGTCTGATTATGTACACAGGAGAGTGAAAGAATGGAGTTCCTGTGCCAGCAGACTGCATGGGCCTCCTGAAAGGTGTTGTTTAGTACTGGCAGTAAATACACCTAATTCAGAGACGTACAAAATGGCCAATAATCAGGTCTTCCTCACTGCAACTTAAGATGCCTCTGAATCACACTTTATATAGTTGTGTAAACTGCAAATTTTGGCTACGTCAGTTTATGCAAGCACAGGGATTCTTTTTGAATCCCAGCCATAATATATAACAAAAAAAAAAATAGCTGCTTAGTGCAATGATAGACATACAAAAGCTCAGAGTAAATCTCTGGTAAAGTTAGGTTGCAACACATGCAGATACTTTCAACTTCATGATTTTGTTAGAAATGCAGTATGCATACTACAAGGACAAGTTAAATACAGTATAGCGCTTATAATATACAAATTTGGTAACAAGATTCTAGTTATGACATAAATGAAGACTATAGCATTACGGTATGCATAATATACCAACATCCATAAAGAGTATTACAATTGAACAATAAGTTATAAAACTAAGAAAGTTTTCCTACTTGACATGAGAGAGAGACAGTTTTACAGTTATTGTGATGGTTTGTAGTTATTGTAATTTTCACAGCAGTATATTACAACTGAAACTTAGACATACAGCTCATACCTATCATTACATACGATGCTAAGTCCACATTAAAGGCAAGGCACTGTAAGTATGAATCAGGATAAGCCTGTATAAATTAGTCTTACAGAACGTATTGGCTGTAAAAAACAAAAAAACTAAAACACAGTAGTTTTGAAAGTAGGTAACGTTTTCCTGTTATGTTGTACTTTATAGGAATATTAAATGTATGACAAGTGACATGAAAATTAACTTCAGGAGTAAAAGTCCTTCAATGTGTCCTTATTATCCACAAACTCAGATAGTTTTAATGGGACCTTGTCATTTATCTATATAAATTGTACATCAAGGTCGAAAACATAGCCATACTTAATGCAAAGTAAATGGTAGTCAAAAGCCAGCATTACAAGGGTTTCAATACTGACTGGATAAATGATTTTTGAGATTTTTGGGACATTTTGTTTCTTTGTGGATCTGAATATTATAGGTTCATAGGGTCATAGGTTCGTACTAGGCTATCTGCCCTAGGGCATTTATAAGCCTAGCCAGAGTGTATGTGGCTTACACCACCCCTTAGGATGAGAATACTATGCCCTTTTAGGGATTAGTTTACTATGCCTCTGTCTAGTAGTGACACAGAGATGACCCCCGGGGTAAACTTACCATCTCCCATCCACTCGTCGAGATTTCTCTTGAATAGAGTCAGTGAGGGGCTCTGCCTAACATGGACTGGGATTCTGTTCCAGAGTGTAGGGAGCCTCTGGGTTATGAATCTGTCCCTCCAGCACGTTCTATTTATTTCTGTGTTGAGGTTTAAGTCACTTGTTCTCGTGGCTCTGATGGATTTGGATTTTCTGAGGTGGAGCATGTCCATTAATTCAGGATTGGTCATGGCCTTGTACGTCAGGCACAGATCACCTCTGAGTAGGCGGTATGCGACTGAATAGAGCTGGAGTTTTTTCAGTCGGGCAGCATATGACATATGTTTAAGACCCTTTATCCTCTTGGTTTGGAACTTTTGGGGTCTTTCCAACTGCTGCAGGTGTCGGGTGAGATACATCCCAAATGGGGCATTGTACTCAATCATTGGCCTGATAAGAGAAGAGTACAGGGGCACAATGACCTCTCTTGATCTAGATGTGAAACCCTTCATGATAAGGTGGGCAATATAGAAGGTTTTCCTAACCACTTTGGCAATGTGAGTGTCAAATGAGAGGTCACTGTCAACCTGGGTCCCTAGGTCCCTGATTACCTCTTCCGTGCCAATGGATTACCGCCTATGTGGTAATTTGTCGGTACCTTGTTTTTCCCAAAGGGTATGACTATACATTTCTTGGCGTTCAGCTTAAGGCCATGGCTCTGGCACCAATTATCCGTTTCTATGAGGCCTCTCTGAAGGTTGTTTGTGTCTGCTGGAGTATCAATTATGGCGCCCAGTTTGCAGTCATCTGCAAACTTTGTCAGCCACAATCCTCCTATGTTTGCCTGTACCTCGGAAAAATAAATGCTGAACAAGAGGGGTCCCAGGACTGAGCCCTGTGGGACACCGCTTGTGACTGGCTTAGAGTCTGACATAGCTCCAGCAACTCTGACCCTGTGGGTTCTGTCCTTGAGCCTGTTTGCAACCCATCTTGTGACATATGGGTTTACATTTAAGCTGGTGAGTTTGTCTATGATGCCCGAGTGGGGTATTGTGTCAAAGGCTTTTGCAAGATCAAGGTAGGCTGTGTGAACTGCCTTGGCCTCATCAATGGCCTTAGTGACTGTTTCAAAAAAGTCAACCAAGTTCAAAAGGCAGGATCTGCCCTTGACAAAGCCAAATTGGGTAGGATCCAATGTCTGTAGGTCCCCAATGTCTTTGTTTATGAGTTCCATAATGATCCTCTCCATAGCTTTGCAGACCAGGCTCATCAAGCTTATGGGGCGGTAATTTCCAGGGTCTGTAGAAGCACCACCTTTGTGAAGTGGGACCACTGTTGCCGTACGCCACTCTTTGGGTACGTATCCTGTAGTAAGGCTAAGATTAAACAGCAGCCTTATGTGTGGGTTTAGTTCCTCTTGGATTTCATGTAGCACACAGCCCGGGACACCATCCGGTCCCATTGATGCTGTGTTTTTAGCTTTAGAGAGGGCGGCTCTCACCTGGGCATCTGAGATGTTAGGGAGGCTACACTCTGCTGGGATAGTTATTTCTCCTTTTGGGGGGAGGGGGAGGAGAAATTTGCACTGAACCTGTCTGCCAGAATGTTGGCAATGTCAGTGGGTTCAATGTATTTTGTGTTATTTTGGACTAACTCTGAGCATATCTGGGAGTTTCCACCCAGGTTTCTAACATAGCTAAAGAAGGCCTTGTGATTGTCTTTTGTGTCTTTTGCGATTTTTCTCTCAAAGTTGGCCTTGGATGATTTTATGAGTGATCATAGTTTTTTGCTAGTACTGATCAGAGATGCCTTCCCTTTTAGGGATTTTGCTCTGTCATGTAGTAGCTTCCTCCTCCTGTTGTAAAGTTTGTTTATGGCTGGGATCCACCAGACCGGGTGCCTGCCTTTGGGGGAATGGGTCTTGGTTTTATTTGGGATTGCATGATCCATGCATTCTTGAAGGTGCCCATAGAAAGCATTTGCAAAAGATTCAGCAGTGTGGGTTGTGGTTTCCACTGGCCCAGGGGCCTTGAAAGATACCACTTCAGTCTTAAGAAGTGTGAAGTTTGCTTTTGAGAAGTTCTTCACTGTGGTCTTTTGGTCTTTGTGCAGGGGGTGGGGGCGGGATGTGGATTTCCAGTGAGATTAATTTATGGTCTGATCTTACCAAAGAGGGATGTACTTCCAGTGTGGTGCATTTTGTCCCCATGTTTGTGATGATCATGTCTAGTATATTGTCTCCTCTTGTGGGAATGGTGACTAGTTGTTCCATTGCATTTGAGTTTATGAATTCTAGGAACCTTTGGGCTAGGGTGTTGGGGCTTGAGTAATGTTCCCAGTCTATGTTTGGGTAGTTGAAGTCTCCCAAAATGATGGTATTTGGAGAGACATTCATACTCTTCAGTGTCTTCAGGAAGGCTGTGTGGGGTTCCTGAGTTTGGGAGGGTGGTCTGTAGCATGCTACAAACTGTAAGGCAGTTTTGCCTATGGTTAGTTGCACCTGGATAGTCTCCGATGCTTCGTGCGTTGCCACTAACCTGGAGGTGTGGGTATCTTTGATGAAAATGGATACTCCCCCTCCTTTTGTGGTTCGGTCCAAGTTTTGGGGCCGGAAAGCATGATATGAGGTAAAACCTGATAGTGTTGTGGTGCTCTCAGGAGCCTTGAACCAGGTTTCAGTCACTGCACAGACATCAATGTTCTCCATACTGAGGAGGGCCTCGAGGGCGTGCATCTTGAGGTTTAGACTTCTGGCATTGAGCAGCATTACCCTTAGATTTTTTCCACTTGTGTTTTCTAGGGAGGTAGGTTTGTCATTTGAGCCTTGCCTAAAAAAGGCACTATGGGGGTGGCAAGAGCCTTGGCCAATATCCAGAAGCCCAGGGGTGACAGATGCAAGCCATCCCTTGCAAAGCAGCGTGGCTTGTCAAGCATGTCATCCCAAGCAGACAGACACTGGATCCCCTTAGAATGACACCAGTAATTAAGCCAGTTGTTAAAACTGATCATTTTGTCTTTGTACTGTGGCATCATTCTTGGTGAAGGTAAGATGCTGCTCAGGGTCAGGGTCATACCGGCCTGGGCTACATAATCAGAGAGCTCCTCTATGTCTCTTTTCATGTAGTCCAGGGAGGTACATCTCAGGTCGTTCACACCGGCATGTACAATGACTGAGTCATATTTGTACTTGCTGTGGAGTGACCTGAGTGCTTGTGTTATGTGGCGGATTCTAGCTCCCGACAGGCAGCTTACTGTGACCCTCTCCTTGTTCAGTCTGGTGAGCGGGACGTCAGTGTGCCTGACTATGGAGTCACCTATTACAAGTGTGTCTGGCATGTTTTTTGGCCTTAAGGGCTGTGACTGTTTAGCACACTGACTTTGTGAACTATGTGTTGCATGTGCTATGTCTTGAGGTGGTGGTTGCTTCGGTGTCTGCTTTGGAGGCCTCTGTTGTTTTGGTAGATTTTTAATCAGTGCCTCCGAGTATGTTTTTGTGTGTTTATGTGTTTGGTTTGCAGTTGTGATAGTTCTATGTGAGACTGGGTTTGTGGTGTGCGTGGTTACCTTCTCCTCCTGACTGGTCTTGCCAGTACTGAATTGAGAGAGCTCAGCCTCCAGTTTGGCTATATAGTTGCATCTCTCGCATATATTTGTATTTGTTGGGAGGAGGAGAGGGTTGTCTGTGTACATGAGGCAATTGTAACATTGCCTCAAGATTCCCAGATTCACCAGCTGAACAGGAGAGGACGCCAGCAACTGACCCTTCGACATGCTAGAAATAGTGAAAAAGATTGCTGTGTACCTGAGTCAGAAAGGACCTATAGGGAAATGGGTACTCAACAGAATTTAGGTGAATGAAGTACTTTCGTTTGTTTAAAAGTGCTTTACCTGTATACAAAATGCTTTAGGAGCAAGTGCTGAGCTTTTCAGATAGAGTATAGGCTGTTTAGATTGCAAGTAGAACAGTTCTAAGGGAAAAATTGAAGAGCAGACTTGGCGGAGCCAGAAAAAGTTTAACCTTGTTTAACCGGCGCTATGCGCACGACCGCTCAAAGCCGTGCAAATGCGGATTTTAAGCAGTGAACTACAAAAGAGCTAGGAATGGTCCCAAACAACCAATTACTAACATCTTCTTGTGCTGAGGTCACTTCCCCCAAGGACAGGTAGGCTGCTCAAGGCTCCCCACTCCCACTGGTGAGCAAAGAAACATCCCTCTATCCAAGTAAGGTAATGGACAACACAGGAACTACACCACAGCCCAGAATACAGCAATGCCTGTATACTGGTCTAAACTAGTCGAGAAAGGCGGGAAAACAAGGATTATTTTTTTTTGTTTTTTGCAGAAATACACAGAAAATGCAGAGACAGTGATAAATTAGTTACACAGGCTAGCACACTTTAGTGGGCAGCCTCCACAGTTCAATTAAACAAACAAACAAGCAAACTTTCGACTAAATTCGACTAAATGTAACTTTAAGTGCAGATTTTAAAATAAATGCAGTAATCAGTAAAAAACAGTTCAGGCTAGTTCAAAGTAAGCAGCAGAAGCTATTTTCAGTGAAAAAAAAGCAAAGATACTTAAATCCAGAAGGTAGTCACTTTTTCGAGTTCCTTGCTGCTAGGACCACTCTGTAAACCCACGTGGAGCTTGTCTGAGCAGTATAGCCAGAAAAAAACGCCCAGAGGCAGATTTTAAGCAGTGAACTACAAAAGAGCTAGGAATGGTTCCAAACAACCAATTACTAACAGCTTCTTGTGCTGAGGTCACTTCCCCCAAGGACAGGTAGGCTGCTCAAGGCTCCCCACTCCCACTGGTGAGCAAAGAAACTTCACTCTATCCAAGTAAGGTAATGGACAACACAGGAACTACACCACAGCCCAGAATACAGCAATGCCTGTATACTGGTCTAAACTAGTCGAGAAAGGCGGGAAAACAAGGATTATTTTTTTGTTTTTTTGGTTTTTTTGCAGAAATACACAGAAAATGCAGAGACAGTGATAAATTAGTTACACAGGCTATAGCACACTTTAGTGGGCAGCCTCCACAGTTCAATTAAACAAACAAACAAGCCAACTTTCGACTAAATTCGACTAAATGTAACTTAAGGAAGTGGAGCAGTATGTTTGCGTGCAAGTGATGTTACATCGATGCTACCTGCATCACTTTCTCCCTTTAAGAGTTTTTTTCTTTCCCTGCAATTGTGCAACAAGGAGTTAATATATTAAAGTACGGGTTGTTCAGGCCACCAACCCTCACATGGGGATCTTGCTACCCTGCAAAATCTTTTTGTAGTGCTTTCTTGTGAGTTTTATGGTTTTACTGATCAGCTTCATTTTTTGATACAAGTCTGTTTTAATATCTTTCACATTCAATCCAAGATTATTTCTTTATTGGAGTAGCAGAATTAGTTCTGCATTATACTACTGCTAGTATAATACAATGGCTGCTCTTAACTCTTTCCAAGCAAAGAATATAGGGCTGAAAGAGGAGCAGGTCAGGTACAGTTAAGAATGTAATGATACCAGATGGCATTATAGTACCAAAGTTGTGGTGCAGGCATTTTTTTCTACCTTTAGTAAATTATAAGTAAGCTATGGTGCCAATGTGCCTACACAGGTTGCAGGGTATTAATGGGTTGTTGCTTCTTATATGGAATTTCTCTACATTTAGTAGTACGAGTTTAAAATTCAGAATGTGGTTGGGGAAATTTTTTATTTATTTTATATCTGAAGTAGTTGACTTCATTTGGTCTTCAGCCTGTGGGTATTCAGCTCTGAATCAGATTTGAGACGGCCACATCACCAGCATCTGATCCGAGCCCCAAGCTCCTCCCCTTACCCATAATGCTCCCCTATCTCTTTCCTTCCCTCAGATCTCGTTTGTCGCTGAAAAGCTACGCATCATGATCTCAGAACTCCAGGCTGTATTTTGGTAAGTGACTGTTTTTGTGGTAGTTTAGGCTAAATTTATTCCCATCCTTTTCCTTTTTCAGCTCCTCATACCATGTTTGTCCATAGGATTAAAAAAAAAAAGAAAGTTAAAGTTAAAAGTAGTTTGTTGTAGTTAGCAAAGTCTCCCTCTGGTCTCCTGTTCCCTCTCCTGCAGTGTGTTTGTGTGTGTGTGTGTGTGTGTGTGTGTGTGTGTGTGTGTGTGTGTGTGTGTGTGTGTGTGTGTGTGTGTGTGTGAGTGTTTGTGTGTGTGTGTGAGTGTTTGTGTGTGTGTGTGTGTGTGTGTGTGTGTGTGTGTGTGTGTGTGTGTGTGTGTGTGTGTGTGTGTGTGTGAGTGTCTACAGGGTGCTGTTTTATGTGTTTGTGTTCCCTAGTATGGCTGTAACCCCCAAGCCAGTGTTTAGGAATTACACAGAGTGTGGTCATTAGCTCTCCCCAGCTGATGGCCATACTGTTTATGTAGTGTGTTTGGGCATGGCCCATTTGCTGACCTCCTGCCCTATTTGCGTGGGTTTCAACCCGTGGTCCCTTAAGGACAGGAGGGCTTAGCGGGTTATGAAAGGTCTGCTCCCTTCTTCAGGGATGGCTGTCCCCGTTACCACATCATCAGCCTCTACCTTGGCTGCTTTTACTTCCTTCCCTCCCCAGACCTCTGGCACTCAACCTCCCGCCATGAGGTCTTGGGAATGTGAAAAACTAAAGAAGGACAAGTCTAGGAAATGGTCCCTGGACCGCTCAGCTCTGGCAGGGCCTCCTTCTCAATTAAAGACAACTCCTAGGCCCAGTACCCCTTGGCTCTGATCGCCCAGGTTCTCTCCAGAGCCGGAGGTATATAGGCCCCCATCTTGAGGTTCCCCTCATCGGTACTGGAGTCAGTGGCTTCTTCATCTAAGTCGACCCATAGTCTGAGCAAGGTAAAGATGGACAGGATGATGCAGAAGTTCATCCGCACCTAGATCCAGATGGGAGTCGTCATCCCCCTCTCCCACCAGAGCAGGGAGCTCACAGCCCTTCTTCACTCCCATAACTCCTTCTCCGATCCGACCATCAGTTTTGGAGTCTGTGGATCCAGGGTCAGCGCTGATGGTACCTTGTAGTTCAACACCAGCCATTGCCTTCAGTGTGTCGGATCCGAGCTCTCGGAGCCGTAGTCTGGGCATTGGATTCTAGGGGCACTGTTGGCTGCAAGCCTTTCGGAGCGCAGTATCCGTCTCACCACCGGCAGTTTCTGTTCCGACTCCCCTGTCAGATCCAAGGGGAGCAGCTCCCTTGCTTATTTCCCAGGAAGTGCACTCCCCCTTGGCTTTTGATGTGGTGGAGAGGGTCCTCTCGAGTGTTTCAAGACCCCTGACCATCTCGTCTTCGGACTTTGCCTTGAGTCCCTCGGCTCTGGGTTTGGCCCCAGCATTTTTGTCCTCTCAGGGACAGACTATGCTTGCTGTGCCTGAGGAAGCTCATGTTTGAGAGCAGCAAAAGCTTGTGAGTTCTGCACATAGTCGCACTGAGGAGGCTCCTTGCAAGCAAACTTGAAAAAGGAGGTACCAGGACTCCTCTCCAGAGTCCCTCACTGATGACACCGACTTGGAGGAAGGGGAAGTTTCCCCCAGGCCACCCCCTGAAGATGTCTCCTTTGGAGACATCATGGAACTCCTTCGCCAAAGGGGGGGGGGTCCACCCAAAAAACAACCATGGATGAGTCAGTGTTCCTAGAGGCATTCGTCATGGACCCATCTACCTCCCGAGTGTCTCATCCTGCGGACCCACTTGTGGACCTGATAACATCTTGGGAATGGAAGGAACCGGACACAGTAGAGCCTATTCCCAAGCGTCCAGATAAGATTTTCAGCCCCCCACCAGACAGGACTAGTTGGAGTAAGGGGTCCCCAGTAAACGGCATGATAGTGGCAGCCACCACAAAGAAAGAGTTCACACAGGAGAGCTTCGGTCCATCCTCCTGACTGGGAGTCGAGGACTATGGACCTTTTGGGGAAGTGGGTGTATGCTTCAGCAACCTTTACCATAAGGGCGCTGAACTATATGGTGCATGTTATCCGACTGCAGTGTCACTTAGTCAATGAAGTCGCTGAGTCGCCCCCGGAGTCTTCGTCAGCGGATGGCAAGAAGACGTTCTGCGCATGAATGGCCACTCTTAAGGCAGTAGCCAATACATCCATGCGCCTCCTTTCCCATGCCATGGAGGGAGCTGCAAGGGCGGCCAGGTCCAGCGTTGCCATGAGGCGTCATTCCTGGCTCTTGCTGTATCAGTTTTTGGAACCCTTCAAGGCATCCTTTGCTAATGCCCCCTATGATGGTACTTCCCTGTTTGGGAAATCTGCGTGAAACACTGATCCAGAGTGAGAAGGACGGGAAGACACTGTCTGCCGTTGGGATCCTCTTCTCACCCCCTCAAAGATCCTTCTCCAGGAATCAGCGAGGGGCAAAGAAGATGTGGTTCTGAAAATCTCAGTTCTCCCGGGACTCTCAGGACTCATCTTCCCCCAGAGGCAGAGGGGGTCATGATAGATGCCAGCCTAGAGGCAGAGGGGGTCCGAGAAATTTTGGGTCTTGAGAACCATTCTTGGATAGGCCTGTGCAGCAGCCCTGAGGGGCTGCCCGACTGTTTGTCTCTAGAGGCAGTCGGGGGTTGCCTCTTGCTACACTCAACAGAGTGGGAGTCCATAACAACAGACCATTGGGTGTTGCAAATCATATCCAGAGGTTATTGCATCCCTTTCATAGAGCCACCTCTCCCACCAAACACCTCCCAGATGTTCCACCCATGCAAAGGGAGGTAGCAGCACTGGAAATAGACAACCTCCTAAGAAAATGAGTCATCCAAACCACCCCCCAGTCCAGTCCAGATCGGGCATTTATTCCAGGTTCTTTTTAGTGCCAAAAAAGACAGGGGACCTAAGACCCATTCTGAATATTTCCACCTTGAACCTGTCTGTAGCCATAGAAAAATTCTGGATGGTCACCCTTCAGTCCATCCTGCCCTACCTGCAGGAAAAAGTTTGGATGTGCTTAATCGACCTCCAGGACGCATACTATCATATCAAAATGAACAGGTGCTCCCACAGATTTCTCCACTTCCGGCTGGGGGTCAATCATTATCCGTTCAGGGCCCACCTCTTTCGTCTCACCACAACCACCAGGGTATTTACCAAAGTGATGGCGGTAGTAGCGTCTCGTGTGAGACTCCAGGGAATTCAGGTCTTCCCATACCTGGATGATTAGCTTCTTATTGCCCCCACCAGGCATCTGCTGTGCCAAGCCAGGGATTACTTCCTAGTATTAGTGAACAGTCAGGGCATTACCATAAACCTCAGCAAATCATCACTGACTTCAGTCCAGACTCTAGATTTTATAGGAGCTTGGTTGGACACCATACAAATGGAGGTTTACCTTACTCCAGAAAGGGTACACAATTTAAGACTTCATGTTTCTTACATTCTCCAGGCTCATCTTCCTTCAGCGGAGGCTGTTCTGCGGGCTCTGGGTTCCATGGCAGCCACAATCAATCTTCTACCCTTTTCATGACTTCATATGTGAGTTCTCCAGTAGATGCTAGCACTTCAATGGTCTCTACTAGATCTACCCTTTCAATGCGAAATGCAGTGAGTTCTTCACTCTGAACCCCCAGAGACGCACTGGTTCATGCTTGGCCTCCTGGTCTTCTTTATGCTTACCCCCCCGTTACCTCTCATTCCAAAGTTTCTACAGAAAGCTGTCAGGTTGGGGAGCTCAGTAATCCTCATTGCCCCATACTGGCCTTGTCAAGTCTGGTTCCCCTCCCTTTGGTCTCACTTGGCAGTTCCACCATGGATCTTGGATCTGGTTCCGGATCTCATTTCGCATCCCTCGGGGATTCCTCACCCAGACCTGGACAGTCTGAAACTCACCGCTTGGCTGCTCCAGTTCCTTTAATGATCAGGACTCCAGGTTTATCCTCTCCAGTTAAAACCATTTTGGTGGTGGCTCACAAGTCTTTCACTAGGAAAATTTATAGCAGCAAGAGGAAATGTTTTTTTCTATGGGCCTCTCAACAGGACGTAGATCCTTTCACGGCTCCGGTTTCAGCTGTTCTGGAATTTCTAGTGAGTATCTTTCACCAAGGTGCTAGTTCCTCTACTGTTAAAGTCCAGCTGGCTGCCATCTCTGACTTCCATGTGGGAGAAAACATGGCTTCCCTAGCTTCTTCCAGACTTTGCAAGTCCTTCTTTAAAGGTACCTTCCTTTTAAGACCCCTGGTGAAAGATCCTTGGGACCTCATCTTGGTACTTCAGGCTCTAGTGTCTCCTCCCTTTGAGCCCACGGCATCAGTAGATTTACAATTCCTATCTTGGAAAACTGCCTTTTTGGTAGCTATCACTTCTGCTAGGAGGGTATCAAAACTTTCAGCATTGACCATTAAAGTTTCTTACATGGTTTTTCATAAGAACAGGATTTCCCTACGTACTAATCCTTCCTTTCTTCAATATTAATCAAACTATCAGTCTCCCTGTTTTCTTTCCAAATTTCCAAAATAGGGCTGAATCAATGAGTGAGAAGGTCACTGAAAAAACAATCAGTAAAAACAAAATGAAAACTCTAGCAAAGCTAGAATTTCCACTGAGTGACCTCCCAAACCTCTTGTATCAGAGGCACATGGGATATATGCAAATGATCCTTATGAACATCAGGTGTTTCAGATAATTGGCGATTCTGAATGCCCATGACTTGTTTCTTCATTTTACTGGACAATTTCAGGCCAACAAAGGCAAACCCCACTAGCTGTGGATATGCATATTTTGGCCTTGTTATGACCTCGTCATCACAGCACAAGCAGAGCGTCTGACTAAGCATTAGAAACACAGGACTGTTATACCCAGCTGATGTCCGTTATCATTAGGGTCACTGCAAAAATATCCCAAACAACAAACTAAAATAATGAGTGAGAAGGTCACTGAAAAACCAATCAGTAAAAACAAATGAAAACCCCAGCAAAATAGGGCTGAATACAAATTACACTTGCTGGATGGGCATAGACAATTGAGGTTTTATTTACACAGTACAAAATCTTTTCATAACTCTGATCAGTTGTTTGTATCCTATTCAAAACCTTTTCTGGGCAAGCCAATTTCTAAAGTGACCATTGCTCGCTGGATTTCTCAATGAATCATGCGAGCATATTCTGATAGAGGCATTTCATCTCCAGGTTGAGTAAAAGCCTACTCCACTAGGTCCATGGCTACCTCAGTGGCTTTTTGGTCTAGGGTGTCGCTGGATGACATTTGTTCTGCAGCTACTTGGTCCTCATCTCATACCTTCATATCTCATTACAAGTTAGACATTGTATCCAGGAGTAGGGCATCCTTTGGTTCTGCGGTGCTCTGGAATATCCTTCCATGAGGGCTACCCAGGTGTTGGTAGCTGGGAACTCTGTCCCACAAGTTGAAGACCAAATGAAGTCAACTACTTCAGATAAAGAAGTTGTGTACTCACCATAATGTTCCATCTGAGTAGTTGTACTTCATTTGTCTTCAACCAACCCCCTCCCTCCTTCCCCCTGACCTTGTCATTTTTCTTCTAACCTTGCATTTGGGAGAGGAGCACTATAGTGGCTCTCCTGGTTATGCTTGGCTTAGTTATTGTGAGCCATTAGTGGTAAGGTCTGATTGGGTTGGGGTTGTGTTTTCTTGAGCAGCAAACTCAATCTGAGGGAATGAAGGAGAGGGGGAGCATTATGGGTAAGGGGAGGAGCTTGGAGCTCGAATCAAATGCTAATGATGCGGCCGTCTTGGATCCAATTTGAATCCGAATAATCACAGGTTGAAGACAAATTAAGTACAACTACTCAGATGGAACATTATGGTGAGTACATAACTTACTTTTATCCTTTGTTGAAAGGGGTAGCTCCACTAGGCAAGTGGAGTCTCGTCAAGGAAGGCACAAGGTGGAATTAATACTAATGAGGAAAATTTGGCCAGGCCAGTGGGGAACTTCCTTACTCGTTTTTAATAGGTGCCATGGGATCTTTTACATCCACCTGATTTACTGACAACTCAAGCAGATAGGCTCTCAGTTTAACTTCTCATCCAAAATAATTTCAATTAAATGATCTTTTCATTCAGATTATGTCTCATTTTTTTAAAAAAGCTGCACTGTTTTTGAAAAAAAAAATAGATGGATAGAAAGATAGATGGGCATAAAGATAATTAGATAGATAGTCAGATAGCTAGATATATACATATTGCCTTACAGTTATAGTCTCTTTGTAGAAAAAAAAAACAGACAGGACATGGATGTGCTTTAGATCATCAGTTCTTTCAAAGCAGAGCTTTTCACATTCCTAAATGTTCACCCTCAATATGCTTGAAACAATTATATTTTCATATGGGAAACAGTTATATTATCAAATGTTTATATTTCTCCTGGTAATGCATTATACTTTTCCACTCATGTTTGTGAGAACGAGTTCTTTCTTGACATTGTTAATATCCAATGTATTTCACTTTGACCCCTTTTGATCTCATATCTGAGCCATCAACTTCAATTCTCAATCCAATTTATTCTGTTATGTACGAGTACTTATTTTTGTAGTTTTAATGATTTATTGATATATTTGGTAACAAAATTAGTGAATGGATACATCTACAGGCCCTTTTAAATTATGACCTAGGTGGCAAAGGCAAAGACAAAGATAAATGCAGTACAAATAGACCATTTAGATGAGCTAATCAGCCAAAATATTTCTTGGAGGTTAGAGGAAACGAGTTCCTGAAAAAAAAAAAAAAAACAATACAAGTATGGAAAGGCATGGAAGGCTTGGGAATCATCCTACATTCCAAGAACCTGATGGTTTTTAGTTTTGGCAAGGTCATTATGAAACTTTTGCTTTTTCTTGGTAAAAAATGTTCAATTATTCTTGAACCAGAAACAGACTTATAGATTTCACAAGAACAGGTTGTCAGGACAGGCATATTCACTGATGCACAGGATGAGGACAGAGACAATTCTGCATTGTCTGCTGGTGATTGAACCATTAAGCAGAACTTAGGCTTGACTAGCAGTGATTGTGCTAGAAGGCTAGGTAGGATAAGGCAGGACTGTGTCTGAACAGTCAGATCCCAGTGAAGCAGCATCAGAGTTAGGGAAGGATGGTAAATAATCGTGGTAGGATTGCTAAGTAGTGGAGGCATGAGCATTTCTAGAAAGGCTGCAGTGCAAATCAGATAAAGGCAGATGTTCTGTAGAGCTTGATAAAGCAGTGGGCCACCTGTGCTGAGATTGAGGTGCATCTCCATTCAAGAGCTGTGGAAGGGCATGAAGCAAAATTTCCTTCCATAGTGTATGATATGCCAGATTCCCATGCTCATGAAGGGTGCCTATGTGTGAAAAAGAAGGGAGAAGGGGACTATAGGTAGGATAGACAAGTGAAAGGTTTACAAAGCTACTGGAAAAGAGATACAAAAAACAACAAAAGATTATAAAATATACAGTACTGAATTTGCCCAATATGGGCAAGTGACCCATCAGTGGACAAGTTGTAGAACACTTAGCACTATAAAGGCTTGCATAAGCAGGTAGATTGAGTAAGTGTAAACATTTAAGTAGCCTCCTCCTTCCCATTAGGCTGTCATCCACAACCAAGACACAGTCTTACTCATCCACTGATAAATGGAGGAAACTGGCCTTAATCAGGGTTGTAGTTTATATCAGAGATCATAGGAAGTTACTAGATTATTGGTCTTGAGGCCCTTACAAGCCTAGTCAAGAATTTAGCCCATGTTCTAAGTCAGCACCCTATGCCACTGTCCAGCAAGAACATAGGTGGAATACCAGGGGTATAATTTCTGTTCCCCATCCAGTTATCTAGGTTGCGCTTAAGTAGTTTTAATGTGGTACTCTGCTTTATGTGGAGAGGGAGCCTATTCCACAAAAGTGGGAGTCTCTGGGACACAAATCTGTCCTGCCAACAAGTAATATT
The DNA here is from genome assembly GCF_019279795.1 of Protopterus annectens. NCBI lineage: Eukaryota > Metazoa > Chordata > Ceratodontiformes > Protopteridae > Protopterus > Protopterus annectens. The sequence continues at coordinate 788,807,042 of NC_056748.1, read as the reverse complement.
GATGTCACAGACCAGGCTAAGGTCACACGTGTAGGTTACTTGAGTGGCGCTTGACTTGTGGATATGCAGCAGTCCCATCAGGGCGGGGTCTGAGATTGCTTTGCAAGCCAGACAGAGGTCACCTCTGAGGAGTCTTTAGGAGACTGAGTAGAGGGCCAGGGCTTTTAGCCTATCTGTGCAGGGTAGATGTTTGAGGCCCTGGATTCTTTGGTTGAAGAATCTCTGTGGTCTCTCCAACTGCTGCATGTGCTTTGTGAGGTACATGCTGAAAGGGGCATTGTAGTCAATAATCAGTCTTATAAGGGAAGAATAGAGGGATGTTATGACCATCTTGTCCCTGGATGAGATGCCCTTACTAATGAGGTGGGCCATGTAGAAACCTTTCTGTACAACGGAGGCAATATGGTGGTCAAAAGTCAGTTTGCTATCAACCTGGGTTCCCAAGTCCTTTATGACTGATTGCGTGGTTAGGACCTTATTATCAATGTGATAATTTGTGGGGATGTCATTCTCCCCAAAAGGGATGATGATGATGCATTTTTTGGCATTCAGTTTGAGACCATGTTTCTGGTACCAGTCATTTGTTTGGCGGATGTCTGCATCACTAGGTGAATTGATGACATCACCCAGCTTGCAGTCATTTGCAAACTTGGTCAGCCATAGCCCACTAGATTTGGCCTGCACCTCTGAGAAGTATATCCCAAACAGCAGAGGCCCCAAGACCAACCCCTAGTGTACACCGCTTGTTATGGGTCTACTACTTGAGGTGGCATCCCCTATTTTGACTAGGTGGGATCTATCAGTGAGACAGTTTGCTACCCATCTGGTAACATATGGACTGATGCCTAATTGAGAGAGTTTATCTATTATACCTGAGTATAACACTTATAACTTATATTTCAATATAGCCTGAGATCATAACACTTTCAGCACAGATATCTAGCATATTCTGACTTATGCTAATTTACCAATCAGTGACAGTGATCAGTCAGCTTTAAGTCAGGATTCAGTGAGATGCATAATGAAAGTAACATTCTTCAGGGTATTCGTCAAGTTCATGTTCAAGTTCATGTTTGCAGTTGGCAACTTCCAGGTTTAGATGACCAGTCTTTAGACTACACCAGGCGGTGTGGCATGTAGTAAGGTAATTTTCTGGAAATATAAGTTAAAGGGTTGGTTTAGAGTGATCCAGGGTTGAGTTCAATGTCATCAGCAATTGGAAAAGGATCCAGGCTGATAAAGAGTAAGCTTCAGAAGGAAATGCAGAAAGACACATCAATTCTTTAAGCAAAGACCCAGCCCACTCAGGGGATCAAACAGTGTAAATGATCTCCTCACGTTGAAGAGGAGTCTTGTGATATGGACTCAGTAAGACTGTGTGATAGAAGGCAGCCATCTTGTTCCACTTGAGAAGCTGAGAACAAGCATTATGATGTAGCCAAGCAAGTATGGCAACGCAGTTTAATATAACAGCGTGCTATGACTGGGTCCATGGGAGCAGCTACCTAAAGGGGCATCACCAGCCGTTTCCCCGACTGGCACCCTCTTCTAAAAAGCTCCTCCAACTTGAAGATCAAGATTACAATTTATACACCTGCAGTGCAAAAGCTCTTAAGCTGCAAAAACAGATCTTTTGTTTTGCTCTTTTTTTGAGTACTTTTGCTTTAAACTCTATTTAACTAGCAAGCATTTGCTATAGTACATACAGTCCGTGATACACATGGAGTGCTAAGTACTTCAGTTCTGACCACAAATTAGTTACTGGCATAAATTTCTGATGATAATGTTTATGCCCCCAGCACTTTGTGCCCGGAACAACTGCCCCCTTTGCTCCACCCTGACTATGCTGCTGACTGGGTCAGTGATCATAACCAAGTTGTCATGTGGTCAGTAAATGGAGTGGTAGAAATTCATCTCAAAAGGCAGAAGCTCAGGAGGTGCATTTATAGGAATCCATTTTGAGAATAAATAATAAAATGAAGTCATAATCAGAGATCCAGTTGTAATTGTTTATAATTCATATGAAGCTTTAGTTACTTGGTTAAAGAAAAATGTGGTAGTGTGAAATGTCTAACAAACTTAGCAGCTGGCAAAAAAAAAAATAATAAAAATGGTAGCCCAAAGCAAAGTTCACTTTTAATCAAACAAAAGCTTTAAAAACTGCTAAACACTTTCTGCCACATTTTTCTTTTTGTTATTTATTTATTGAATTTGTTTGCTGAGAAGAGTACTGATCAGTTCTGACCAATTTCAGTCTTAGCCCAGGGTCAATGATAGGACCACTCATACATAGTACTTAAGATAGTGAATAAAATATTAAGGAAGTCAACACTGAAGTATCTAAACCATTTAAGTAAGAGGATAAAATTACACTGCTATCAGTATACATTTTAGTAAAAACATTGCGTTAGAGTTAAAAAGATAGAGCAATAAATAGAAACTTACTATAGGATATAAAGTATAGTATATAAAGTATATAGTACATAAAAGTCTGAAGTAGAACTGAAACAATGGAAACTAGTAGAACATTTAGAATAGAGGTGAGCTCTTAACTGATTTAGGCCGTATGGTTGGCTGGATTGCAGGAACATTGTTGTTTGTGTAGCAGCCTGGTGTGTATTACATCTTCTAAAGCTATCAGTAGTTTTACAGTGCAGTTCTGAGTTGAATGCTGTCTGCAAGTTGGTGCGAGGCAGTCTCTTAACACAAATTCAGGCTTAAGCATCTCACTATAAAAACATTGTTACAGCTAAGTGCTTACCTATAAAACTTACTTTAACAAGATTATGTATTTTGATTTTGTAGCATAATCAGTTTGCTCTTTGTATTACAGAGCGATTACTAACATGAAAGAGGAAAGCACCTGAGAACAATATAATTTACAGCACACCATGAACTAATGATAGAAAGACATCCATTATAATAAAAGCATTACTAATCTTACCAAAGCAAGTGTACAAACATCAGAAATTTCCAGTACTCACATATATATGTATCATAGAGTTACGGTAGTACTAAGTTCTGTGCCTCTTATCAATGCAATCAAAATGCATATCCCCATATCAAGCAGTTGGATTCATATCATTCGGCCTAATTCACTTCAATCAAAGGTGAATTTACTAAAATAATTATAATGAAACTACTTCCAGCGAAAGTCACATTTTTTTTCCCTGGGGGCAAGTTTCCCTACACCCTCTATGTGGGGACATACAGCTTGAACGTATATGCATGTACTCCGAGGTTACACCAGAAAGGAAAAAATTGAAAACTTCTCCATTGCCAACAATGAACTTTTCATAATTTTTTTCAACAAATTCACTTTCAGTTGAAGTGGCTTCCAAGCTTTTGCAGCACTAATGGTTATAACACAGATAAATGAAAGGGCTGGAATTTGAGTCCACTACAAACAAATCCAACAGCAGATAGTAAATGTATAGCAAAGGTCCCAATACCAGTAAGTAACAGTACAGAGGAGGAATGAAATCTTGGAACTTTGATGTCATCTGTAATTTGGAATATTTTAATAAAAGTATATCTCTCCAATCTTCTGATCAGAAGTGAAGACAGGATTGGACTTATTCTGTATTAAATAATATAAGGCGGAAGAATAATTTCTGGACTTCACTCATTCCTTGAGTATCTGCCTCAATAAATTCACATCTGGCTTACTTATATTACTACCAGCATTACCTCTAAATGGCAACAAGCCAGCCTTTCTTGCAGATAGGTTCATAGGTAGGTACTAGGCTGTCGGCACTAGGGCCTATACAAGCCAAGCCAAAAAGGTACCCTGGCTTTCGCCAACCAAGAAAATTATTTTCCTGTGCCCCTGTCGAGCAGAGCCACAGAGGTGATCTCCAGGGTGAACTTCCCATTTCCCATCCAATCATCAAGATTTTTCTTGAAGAGTGCTAATGAGGAGCTTTGTTTGATACAGATAGGTAGTTTGTTCCAGAGTATGGGAACTCTCTGGGACAGGAATCTATCCCTCCAGCATGTTCTGTTTATTGTGGTGACAAGGTTTAGGTCCCTAGACCATGTAGTTCGGAGTGATTGGGATTTCTTTAAGTCGGGCATGTCCAACAGCTCTGGGTTTGACATACCTTTGTATGTTAGGCAGAGATCGCCTCTGAGTAGGTGATATGCGATGGAGTAAAGCTGGAGTTTTTTGAGACGGTCTGTGTAGGGCATCTGTTTGAGGCTGGTAATCCTCTTTGTGAGGTATTTCTGTGACCTTTCCAGTTGTTGTAAATGCCTTGTGAGGTACATACTAAAAGGGGCATTGTACTCTATAATAGGTCTAATGAGTGACGAGTAGAGAAGAACAATGACCTCTTTTTTCCTGGATGAGAAACCTTTTGTGATGAGGTGTGCCACGTAGAAGGATTTCCTGACTACTGTGGCGATGTGATTATCAAAGGAGAGACTGCTGTCTACCTGTGTCCCAAGGTCTCTTATCACACATTCGGTGTTAAGTAGACTACCACCTGTATGGTAGCTCATGGGTACAGAGTTTTTACCAAAGGGGATGACAATGCACTTTTTGGCATTGAGCTTGAGGCCATGGCTTTGACACCAGGCATCTGTCTCAGTGAGGCCCTTTTGTAGGATGTCCACATCGTTTGGAGTTTCAATTATGGCTCCTAGTTTGCAGTCATCTGTGAACTCCGTTAGCCAAAGACCTTCTGTGTTAGCCTGTACTTCAGAAAAGTAGATACCAAACAGGAGAGGACCCAGGACTGAACCCTGTGGTACTCCACTTGTCACTGGTCTGAAGTCGGATTTGGAGTTTGCTACTTTCACAGTGTGGGTTCTGTCAGTTAGCCAGTTGGCAACCCATCTTGTGACATAGGGATTTATATGTAGTTTAGTGAGTTTATCTGTAATTCCAGAGTGGGGGATGGTGTCAAAAGCCTTGGAGAGATCTAGATAGGCTGTGTGAACCACCTTACCCTCATCGTTACTGCCTTGTACATCAGTCAGTCTTAAGCAGACAGTTTAAATACTCATGTGTTGTGCTAAAATAGTGCTAGCACAAATACTGTCCCATACAGGAGTAAGAACAAAATGTGTAGAGAACATGCAGTGTCAACATCATCCTCATGCATCCGTGGCTAGCATTTAATGCTAAATATTAATATTAGAAGTATCAAAAATAAAATACCTGAACTCAAGGCCACAATAGCACACTACTCCCCAGCCATATTTGCTTTAACAGAAGCCTGGCTAAATAAAAGCATAACTAACTCAGAAGTTCTCCCTACCGGCTACAATATCATTGGACAAGACAGACCACTTCGTAAAGGGGGTGGAACTGCCTTACTGTATAAGTCCAACTTAACTGTACATCAATTACCAAACTCCAACCCCTGAACCCAATAATTGGGACATACTTATCTCACAACATCAACTTCACCCTAAAAAGGTCATCACCACAATTGTGATCTATATTCCACCTGGTAATACACCTGCTAGCCTTGAAGACTTCTTATCCTGGTGGATATACTCACAAGAAACCCTTATTTTGGGGGATTTCAACCTAGATTGGTTCACCTGCATATCAGAACCACCAAGTAATCTAATAAATCTCCATGGCTACCAACAGCTAGTCCAAATTCCAACTAGAAGTGATAAAAAATCTAAAAAGGAATCCATCCTTGACTAGGTCCTAACTAACAACCCCACATTGTACTCCCACGCTGGCAGTCTCCCAGACACCTTAATTGACCACAACATAATATACCTTATACGTAGTAGAACAAGCATATGCAAAACCACTAACTATATATCCACTAGAAACACAAAAAAATTCTCTCCTGAGGCCCTCAATACTTTACTCTGTAACTGTGACTGGACCCCCCTAAAAACCCTCCCACTTGACCAGGCTATAGCATATTTCAACAAAACGTTTCTACAACACCTAGACACTGTCGCTTCATTGCGCAAAATCAAGGTTAGAACCTCTACAAACCCCTGGCTCAGTAAAGAAACCAAACAAATCCTCAAGTCCAGAGACACTGCCTGGCTTTACTATCAAAAAAACAAAGAAACACAAAGCCTAACTAAGAACCAAGAACTGTGCAACCGTGCAAAAAATGCATTAGGCTGGACAAAAAATCCTACTACACATTACAAACTAAATACCAACACAACCCCAAAAAGTTTGGAAAAATGTAAACCAGCTACTAAAATCCACCCAAAAGGCTACACCCAAACCAACCACCCCTGACACTAAAGTTCCCATCGAAACACAATTCAACTCCCACTTTGTGAACGCAATTCTATCCTTAGTATCACAGGACAGTTCCTTCCTCACTACCCCCCCCCCCCAACACAAATAACACTAATACAAGCTTTACCTTCAAAACAGTTTCCACCACTTCAATCAAAAGCATGCTCTCCAAACTAAAAACCTCATCAACAGCAGCTGACCTACTCCCCAGCTATTTCTTGAAACTCACAGCAGATGCTATTGCTATCCCAATCTCCACTGTCATAAACAGATCAGTTGTTGAAAACTATGTGCCCACACTCTGGAAAATATCCTATGTTACACTGATACATAAAGGTGGGACCTCCACTGAACTTAATAACTACAGACCCATTGCTTTACTCTCCCCCCTGGCCAAAATCCTAGAAAAATGCATCCATACCCAGATGCTAAAATATCTCCTAGACAGCAACATCCTGTCACCTACTCAGCATGGTTTCAGACCTGCCCATAGTACCACTACAGCCCTCCTCTGCTTCACAGACACAGTAAACCATCTCAAAAATGAAGGCCCGCAGGTGTCAACTCTTTTTTTGGATATGTCCAAAGCATTTGACACAGTCTTGCACCAAATCCTGCTAAACAAACTAAACCAGTATCACCTATCAAATTCCACTCTTACCTGGTTCCAAGGCTACTTAACTGATAGGTACCAAGCTGTGAAATGGGAAAATTCTCTCTCTTCTTAGCTGCCCATAACTATAGGAGTCCCACAGGGTTCTATCTTAGGACCACTACTATTCACAATCTTCACAAATGACCTCCATACCTCCACACAGCATGCATCTATCATTCACTATGCAGATGACACTACCTTAATCTGTGCTACACAAAACATTCCCACCCTCCTGCAAACAACTCAACTAGCATTCTCTGACGTTGAATACTGCCTAACCAAAGCCCAACTTATTCTCAGTCCAAAGAAAACTCAGCTTATGATTATAACCAGTTCTAACAAAAACACTGATAACAGTCAATTCACTGTCTACTCCACAAATGCTACTCCAATCGCTCCAGTGGCACAGGCTAAGCTATTGGGAATAACCATAGACTCCCACCTAAAATTTGATAGTCATCTCAACTTAACTATTAAAAAAGTACATGCCAAACTGGGATCACTCTACCGTATCAAACCATTTCTTACCAGCAACACAAGATCAGCCATTGCTCGCTCCCAGCTTCTATCTACCCTACTCTATGCATCTCCCATTCTGACTAATCTCAACAAAACTTAAGTAAGAAAAATGGAAGCCTGCTATAACAAAATTGCCCGCTTTGCTGCAAATTGCTCATATAGAACTCATCACTGTACTGCTTTGAGACAGCTCCACTGGCTTGAACTGCCCAACCTCCTAACCTACAATCAGCTCTGCTTCTGTCATTCTATCTATTGCCTCCCCAATAAGTGTTCTGCCCTCAAAAACCTAGTACATCATCACTCAGCCAAAAGGCCTCTTAGATCATCAAGCAAACTGCTACTAGAAGTCATCAACGGCTACAATAGCTTTGGAAATGCACTATATAGTAGTTCAGTGGCTAAGAAATGGAAATCTGTTCCCACTAGCATTCAAAACACATCATCCAAAGCCTCCTTTAAAGACCTCATCAGGCAGCACCTCAAGCAAAGTTGGCAGTGCCATGATTGCTCCCCAGGCTAGTGAAAGTGGATAAGGTACATATACTAAACCTAGAGTACTTGATTAAAATTGAAAACTATTCTCACAAACACTGGCTAATCTACAATGTATGTACTGTACCTGTGTACTATGTATGTATTCTACCTATGTTCCAAATTTCAGCTGTACACCACAAATCTATTAAGTATCTTTATTTTTAAATTAATATTTTTTTTTGTTTGTTCTCTCCACTGTAACTGTTGATGTGCTGCATACCACTGTAAAAACATGTCTTTTGTGTGTATACTGATCATGTCTAAATGTATCTGTAATTTTTCTCCCCGGGCCTCTGCTGAAAAAGGGCCTTTCCGGCTCAGTCAGGCACCCCCGGTTAACAAATGTAAAATAAATTAATTTTACAGAAGAAAATATTTCCCTCTCTCACAGATTTTGCTACTCAAAAGTTCTGAACCCCTAAACTATGTTTTGTTTACCTTTGCAGGGTAATCCCAATGGCTCCTTTACCTGCACTCAATCATCCCATTCGTTCTGTGGGGTTTCAGATGTCATTCCTGGGCTAGGAAAAGCCCTAAGGCCCATTCATTGTGTGGGTGACTGCCAGGCATCCCTGGGCTACATGAGAGTCCTATGGCCCATTCTTTATGTAGGGTGACAACAAATTATTCCTGGCTAGATGAGAACACTATGGCCTGTCCATTCTGTAGGGTGACAGCCAGGCATGGCTCAGCTAGGCATGAGCCCTGTAGCCCATTTGCTTCTGTTCAGGAAGTCCTATTGACCCATTCATTCCACAGTAGTGAGAGTCATGTGGTAGGTTGCAAGCTAACTGAGGCTTGCGAGCATCCTACCCTCCCAGAGTGGCATCTCTCAAGGCTTTGGTCTGCTGCCTGACACAGATGGTGTTCCTCCTCACTATCCCATGGCTACTTGCATATGTAGTGCATGCTTGTAGGCTGGAATGCCATTGATGCAACATCTGGTGCTCATGCTAGGTGTCACTCGTGGGGAGCTGCAGCCACCTTTAATAAATTTGATTCCTAGTAATCCTTATCCAGTGTGAAACTTGTTTTTTCTTTTAAATATGCATTTCTGCCACAACACTAGCATATTTTATACAGTCAGTAATATTTAGGATAGTTTGACATGTCATGCAAACTCAGTTTTGAGTGGTGATACATGTGTGTCATATACCAAAGTATGGATAGCTGAGTCAAGTAAAGTTAATGAACCACAAATTCCAGTGATTTCTCATTTTAAACAGAGGAAAACTAGAATAAAAGACTGTGAACAGATATTCTACATGTAATTACACAAGCTGTGTGAAGAATAGTATTATCACAAATACTGATACATACTGGAGTGAGAACAAAGTGTGCAGAGAGCATACAACTACTGGACAATACAAAAAATGTTGCTATGAAATTAAAAAAACATGTATTTGTTAATCCAGCTACCTCAGTCATGTGTAGAGACAGCAGTAAAAGACCAAGTGGACAGTAAAAGCTGAATATATCTAAATCATGCTGAGTCATACCTCCGGCTAAATCTTATTGTCCTTAGCATAGAAACAAAAGCCTAACCAGTCAGTCCAACATATCAGTGAGTCACATCTCCTAGGAAGAGCAGAACTAAGTGGCCAGCGGTCACTGAAGGTCTGCATAAGCCAAACAAGTCATCCAGTTTGTAATCCTGCTGAATTTTTTTGCTCATTTTTCCCTGCTGCCTGCTGATCATTAGCCTCATCTCACCCAAGTGACCCATTCATTCCCTTATTACCAAGGGCTTGAGTTGGCCAAGAAGGGCCTTCATGTAGGCAACCATCAGGGTGGTCTGACTTTTTTCTAATTTATCCATCCTGCATTGTACCTGGCTATGTAAGGGGGAGGGCAATGCTCTGCTGCTCTTGTTTCTTTCTTCTGTCAAAGGTGTTGCAAATATCACCATCCACCAACACTGAAGGTGTTTTTCCTGGTCTCCTCTAGAGAACTGGCACTGTCCCAGTGTGCACCTAAGTGCACACATCCTTCTCCGACTCCCTGAGAAGGGCAAGCAGACCAAGCTCCTTTATTCATCTCCTTCCCTGCCTGACTTCACCAGTGCTGGGGCAGTAAGTGAACCCCCAACACCTGGGTCACAGGCAGGGATCCTCCTTAAGTACTGTCATTGGCACACCTTTTTAAGCTAATTTTTTGTCATCCTTTCTTCACAGTGGATTGATGGCAGCCCTATATAGTGTGACTCATCATTCTTCACTAATCAAACCTCCTATCACTGGGGATTGCAAAAGCACCCCATTCTCATTAAATATTGATGGTTCTCCATCCTACAACTCCCTGTGCCTCTAGGCATATAGGAGAGACCACTTCCATTTTTTTTTTTTTTTAGGAATATACACTTGTCCTGGTTGTAAACTGAATGAAAAAAAAGGCTCTTATCAGAATTGTGAGATGTAATCAGAGGTGCTGGAAGCTGCTGAAGGCTTGACGGGGGGGGGGGGGGTGCAATAGGGGTATTTAGTGGTCTTAAAGGGCATTTTTTAGCTGTCTACTACTGTAACAGAACCATATCTGTGACACAAGATTATATATTGTAAATATGAGTTACACTTGTAATGACTGCACAGATATTTCATAGAAATGTAAAAATGTACAAATGAAGCAAAGGCTGCATCTACATGGTATGTGATTCAGTAGCCATAAAAGTTAGAGGAAAAAGTGCAGTAGTACTGTAATACATCTATTGTTGCCACAAAAGAAAGTAGCCACCACAGAAGAGTGCTGGGAAGCTGTTAAACACATTCAGACTGTTAAACACTTCATTCAAACTTTAGAAAAAAGTCTAACTGAAGTGTTTAACAGCTTCCCACAGCTCTGTTGTAGTGACCACTGATTGCTGTTAATAAAAGCTTGTTAAGAACCGTTCCACTGTTAGAATAGTGCATAAGAATGGTGCTTAACAAGCAAGCTTATTCCCCATATTCAGAGCATAATCATAGTAATCCATACACTACAAGTCACTATCTTTCAAAAATAAGATATAAAATGCATCATAGAACATCTACACCTTGGCAGCGTCCACAACTCCGGTTGTAGAAGTGGAGCTTGACACAGGTTTATTGAGCGCTTCTGTCCTGGACTCACCTGTTCTACAACTGGCCCTGCTCAGAGGTGTGCACAGAAGGCTGTTATAGCTTGTGTTTGTGAGTAGCGAGGGCAGGAAACAACCAGATTAATATTTCTTAAATTCTCCTGGCAATCAAACCTCAGAATTAAACGTAGAAGGTCACTATAACTTGTCTGAGACAGGAGAAAAGTGTGGCCATTATTTCTCAACTTTACCTCACAATTAAAACTTAGAGGTATGCACAGAAAGTCAGTGTAGTTCTTGTGGGGCAAGAACAGTGTGGTCATTATTTCTTTAGCTTTTCACAGAATCATACCAAACTGGCATGTATACAACATCACCATAGCTTGTGTAGAGCAGTGTACTGTTTAAGAGCAACAGGCTGGAATACATAGCTGTGATAATTTTCTGATATTTTTTTCTTTTCCCTCACAATCACATGTCATAATAGTACACAGGTGGCTACCTTTGGAAGGTAGGAGTAAGGTGGCATATTGTGAACATACGTCTGTGATCAATAAGTTAAAATATGCTACTATATTTAATTTGTCAGCTGGATACACAGATGGTAGCTGTCTTTTAGGAGTGGGGTGAAGAGGCAAGCTGTATGATGTGTGACAGCAGCAACTTGAAATATATGAATAGGGTCATTTATTAACTCACTTTCATCCCAATCTGACATCAGGGGGATACAAAGAAAGTGAGTACCATTTTTTTTTTCTTTAGACAGGGAGATGGACATTATAGTAAGATATGACTATTATCTTTTATTGGGAACGACTTTTTGTCAACTTTGATTATTAAGTCTTGGGCACATCTGATTTCTTCCTTGAAAGAGAAATAAGACTTAATTTCTTTAGTTAGTCATGACTTTTGTCCAAGACCATAATTGTAACAAAAGGCTGGGGGAAGAATCTTTAAAATGTAACTGAAAGCATCTAGAATCCCATGGCTTATGAGGCCCAAGCAGCATCCAGACTCTCAGCTTAATTTTATTATTTTCTCCCCAGTTATTACACTGCATCTTGACCATTTAAGGAGTAGTGAAAGGATGTAGGAAGAACATATAGAGTAAGAATGAATTTCTTTAACCATGATTTTTTGTTCAGGCCATTTTTGTCTCAAAAGGTTTGGGGGGAAAAAGCTCTAAAATGCAATTCAGAGCATCTAGACCCCAATGGCTTCAGTGGGGGACGACAACCTCTGGCTTAACTTGATTGTTTCCTCCTCATTTATTGTGTAGCAAAAAGAAGATAGCTCAAGTAGGTAATACCAAGCAAGGAGACGTATCAAACCAAAGAACAAAAGTACATCTCTGGCTCAAAGGCAAACCCAGAAGTAATTTATGAAGACAAACAGCAAGTTTTCACATATACAAGTGCTTCCTTGAGTTTCAGTCATATAAAACATTTTTAATAAATAGCAAAACGCAAGTCACAGACAACCAGTAAATATCAGTCTCATTTAAACCTGGCTATTTTTCTGCCTTGAATCTAGAAATCCATTTGCACACTGCATTTTCAGTTAGAGTCAAAATATCACCTCCTCTTAAATTCCTTTTTATTACTTATAATACAGCAACCTGAAATGAGGGGTCTATATGACTACATCGACAAGTCATTACATCGACATACAGTACTCCGACATGAAATCACAGACAAATTAAATAACCGAAATCTCACTTTACCGACATTGACTAGTTTGACAACGAAGCACTCACTAATTAAATGCTCCTAACCACTGCACAAAACTCCTACACGTACTAAACCATGGTAGTCATGAATAGGTAAATGCAAACTCTGTTGCAGACATTGAATAAACATGTCTGGGTTGTCAGGGAATTGAGAGGCAGTGTACCAGATAAATAGTCACGTTACTGACAGCGGCATCTGCTCTGCAACGAAACGAAATAGCGAAAACACAGCTGACTACTCCTGTGAAGATATGAGCTGTATATCATACCGTAAGTTCACGAAAGATATAGCAATGTTAGTAACTGATACCTATCTGGGTTCGGTGCAGAGCAAATACCGCTGTCACTAACGCGATTATTTATCTGGTACACTGCCTCTCAATTCCCTGACAACCCGGACATGTTTATTCAATGTCTGCAACAGAGTTTGCATTTACCTATTCATGACTACCATGGTTTAGTACATGTAGGAGTTTTGTGCAGTGGTTAGGAGCATTTAATTAGGAGTGCTTCGTTGTCGAACTAGTCAATGTCAGTAAAGTGAGATTTCGGTTATTTAATTTGTCGGTGATTTCGTGTCGGAGTATTGTATGTCGATGTAATGACTTGTCGATGTAGTCATATAGACCCGAAATGAGTGCTGATTCATTTATTATGGTGTAATTGTGGACAGTTAGGATATACTGAAACAATGCTGTGAAAATCTGAAGTCTACAACAAAGTATGAGAAAACAAGAAAAAAGTAATTTCAATGGTTTAGCAAGGCCGAGAAGGGGAAAGTAGGGGTGCACATGGGGAGGGGGCAGTAGATAGCATGAGGTCCATGAAATCCTTTTCCAAGGGTTTCATTTCACCACAGGCCAGAGTCAAAGTATTCAGAACTACCAAGGACTGCCACATTTAAGTACATCTCACAGCTTATCAACAAGGTTTTTTACTCCCCATAAAACATTTTGTAACACTATAGGTCCTGAATAAGAAAAACAAATATGCAGTCTGTTAGGTTTTGTGAGATTTCTGGAATACAACAGTCCTTTTGATTTTATCTTTATTTACTACTACATGTATCTTATACCTGGTTGCATAATAGTGTTAAACATGCCTTTGCATACACTACTTAAGCTGTTTAACTTAACTTTAGCTACTGTTTAGCTACTGGTTTTATCCCTGATGAGTAATGCAGTGCAGCGGAGATGCCCCTCTGTAAGGGTTGTCTTACTACTGACCTAGGTAGTTTTAGTCCTATCAGCCTTACAAGCCTCATCTGCAAAACCATGGTGTGTACCATAACTAACAACATAAACTGTGATATCAAAACTTGTTAGGCTTGCCCCCAACAGTTTCAGTTTGTGAATGGTAAATCTCCTCTGGTTAACCTGGTTAACGTCTTCAAAAGACTTACTGAGGTTGTAGAGGTGGTGGCTGTGCAGTGCACTTGGTGTATCTTGACTTGTTGAAGGACTTCCAACACCATTCACCATGATGGCAGCATACAAAACCTAATTGCTTTAAAAACTGACCCATATGTGGTAAGATGGGTGGCAGACTGTCTGAAAGACCCCACACAGTGCGAGTTGCAGGTACTTCATCAATAAGTATGTAAGTGAACAGTGGTGTCCTTTGGGGCTCAGTTGTGGCACCTGTCCTTTTCTTGTATTTACATCTCAGATCTTCAAATGGAGAGCCAAGATCTCTGGCTTAACACTCTCCTGAATGAACTCTCCCTAGTAAACCCTTGGTATACTAAAAATGAGCTCAAACTAAATGCTAAAAGGTGCAATGTCAATTTTGACAGACAAGGCCCCCCCATCATTCTATTTAAAAAACACACCACTACAAAATAAAATTTTTGTCAGGGACCTAGAAACTTGGGCTAATACCTCCGTGTCTTTTGACCATCATGTGACAACAGTTGCCAGGAAATCCTTTTATTTATCCCACCTAATTGCCTAGGGAATATCAGCATGGCCTAAAGAGGTAATCAGTCCCTTATAGTCAGCATTGAGCAGGTCACTTATCAAGTACAACACCCCCCCCCCTTTGGTATGTAGCTCACTAAACATATCAGACAATTAGAAAGACCCCAAAGGCTCCTAACCAATAAAATCACAGGCCTAAAATCTCTGCGCTACTAGAAGATGGCCTGGAAATTCTCTCCCTTAATTCAGTGTCTTACAGACTTTTCAGGGAAGATCTGTCTTGCTTACTGCACCATTAGTGACCCAGTTGTTCTGGACCTCCTGTTTCTCCACATCTAATATATCTACCAGTTTTAGAACCAAGGACTTAAATCTTCACCAACAGCTAAATACTGCACAGAGGGGAGGCATGATTATAGGGCAGCACCTTTAGAATAAACTTCCCCTAAATGTTAAGCAGTGTAATTCACTATCTTACTTTAAACATAAACTAGTGACTGAATGGGTATCCACAACTTTACTGTGGGTTTTACACTGGTGTGGTCCTCCTGGAAAAAGGAGGTGTTGCCCAAGGGAATGTACTTGCAAGGATTGTATGGTCATAAAATATGTTAGCCTTGGAATATCAATGAATGTAAGCTGTTTTATATGGCTACTCCTATAGCTTGCCAGGAAATCTCTGCCTACACCCATAATGATTCGGGACAGCATACAATGGGTGTAAGACAATTAATGAATAATTAATTACAACAAAAAGATTACTACATTGTAAGTCAGTCTAACTCCAGTGAAATGTACCTATGTGGAAAATTCTGCCCAAAACAGGCTATTAGGAGAAAGAAAGCCTATTCTGGTACTCAGTGGATGAAAGGCAATAAACATGCAGGTCTTCACTACTTACTGAAATTAAACTTTACTTGTGGAACATACCTGTCAACTGTACAAAGTATGTACATGAATGCAATGTCTTATTGTACTGTTATAAAGTCTTGTCTTTACTGCTGTTGATAAAAAAAAAAAAACATGACAGTAGTAGTTGTAGATGAACTCTTTACTTAGTACCAAAAAATCTGGTACTTCGGCCTTTCACCTTCAAGGATACATCATACTGAAAAACATCCTCTATTTATACCAAGTGGACCCCATTGTTGAACACTTAATCAATTAATCTATTAACTTTTAAAGTGACCTGCATACATTCCTATTCAAATATGCTTTTAATACATAAAGTATTACAATTTAACTTACTTTTAACATACATAAATTTTAAATTTCATTTTTTCAAATTGCATTTAACCACAGATGTTGTACTTCCTAAACTCAACCAAAATAGAAAAATACATTACTAATACATTACATTACTAATGAATTACTAATACATGTATATAAAATTTTACTTTACTTTAAACATAATTTACTTCTAAAGTTAGCCCACTAGGGGGTATGGAAAAGAGACGTTAGACAGTGATTTGACAAGAAAGGGGTATGGAAAAGAGAAGTTAGTGATTTGAGAAAAAAGAGGGTATGGAAAAGAGAAGTTAGATATTGACTTGAAAAGAAAGGGGGTATGGAAAAGAGAAGTTAGTGATTTGAGAAGAAAGGGGGTATGGAAAAGAGAAGTTAGTGATTTGAGAAGAAAGGGGGTATGGAAAAGAGAAGTTAGATAGTGATTTGAGACAAGTTCTTGCAGGTGAAAAGGTTGGAATAAAACAGCAGAGAAGTAGGAATTTAAAACCAACATTTGTGGGGCAAGATATATATTTTGTTTCCAAATGTTCTCCCTTTTCAGTAATTATGAAGGAATTGATATTTGAATTTTAGCATTTAGCGTGTTTGGGTGAGGTAGTGGGAGATTTGTTTCCTGGGTTGGTCAAGTTTTCTTATGGTAGGTATTCCAGTCTGAATGAATTGTTGAATAAGCCTCTTCATTTTCCCGATAGTAGGATGGTAGGATCTTTTGCTCCGGTCCAGCTGGTGAATCTGGGAATCTTGAGGCAATGTTATAACTGCCTCATGTACACAGACAACCCTCTCCTCCTCCCACATAACACAAATACTTGCAAGAGATGCAGCTATTTAGCCAAACTGGAGGCTGAGCTCTCTCAACTCAGGACTGGCAAGACCAGACAGGAGGAGAAGGCAACTACACACACCACAAAACCAGCCTCACATAATGCTACCACACCACTGAATCAAACACATAAACACACAAAGACATACTCGGAGGCTCTGAGTAAAAATTTACCTAAACAGCAGAGGCCTCCAAAGCAGACACCCAAACAACTGCTACCTCAAGACACCCCACAAGCAACACATAAACCACAAAAGCAGTGTGCAAAGCAGTCACAGCCCTTAAGGCCAAATACAACACCAAACATACTTGTCATAGGTGACTCCATAGTCAGACACACTGACGTCCCACTCACCAGGCTGAACAAGGAGAGGGTCACAGTAAGATGCCTATCGGGCGCTAGAATCCGCCACATAACACAAGCACTCTGGTCACTCCACGGCAAGTACAAATATGACACAGTCATTGTCCATGCTGGTGTGAACGACCTGAGACGCACCTCCCTGGACTACATGAAAAGAGACATAGAGGAGCTCTCTGATTATGTAGCCCAGGCAGGTATGACCCTGACCCTGAGCAGTATCCTTCCTTCACCAAGAATGATGCCACAATATAGAGACAAGATGATCAGCTTTAACAATTGGCTTAATGTCTGGTGTCATTCAAAGGGGATCCAGTGTCTGTCTGCCTGGGATGACATGCTTGACAAGCCACGCTGCTTCAAGGGACGGCTTGCACCTGTCACCCTGGGATTCCGGATATTGGCTAAGGCTCTTGCCACCCCATAGTGCCTTTTTTAGGCAAGGCTCAAATTCTAAACCTACCACCCTAGAAAACAAAAATGGGAAGAAACTGAGGGTAATGCTGCTCAATGCCAGAAGTCTAAATCTCAAAATGCACGCACTTGAGGCCCTTCTCAGTATGGAGAACATCGATGTCTGTGCTGTAACTGAAACCTGGTTCAAGGCTCCTGAGAGCACCCCGGCACTATTAGGTTTTACCTCATATCATGCGTTCCGGCTCCAAAACCTGGACCACACCACAAAAGGAGGGGGTGTATCCGTATTCATAAAGGATACCCACACCTCCAGGTTGGTGGCAATGCACGAAGCTTCGGAAACCATCCAGGTGCAACTAACCATAGGCAAAACTGCTCTACAAATTGTAGCATGCTACAGGCCACCCTCTCAAACTCAGGAACCCCACACTGCCTTCCTGAAGACACTGGAGGGTATAAATGTATCTCCAAACACCATCATATTGGGTGACTTCAACTACCCGAATATAGACTGGGAACATTACTCAAGCCCTAACTTTCTAGCCCAACGGTTCCTGGAGTTCATAAATTCAAATGCCATGGAACAGCTAGTCACTGTTCCCACGAGAGGAGAAAATATACTAGATCTCATTATCACAAACATGGGGACAAAATGCTCCACACCAGAAGTATATCCCTCATTGGTGAGATCTGATCATAAACTAATCTCACTGGAAATCCACATCCCGCCCCCACCCCAAACAAAAAAGACCACAGTGAAGAACTTCTCTAAAGCAAACTTCACACTACTCAAGACTGGTGTGGTATCCTTCAAGGCCCCTGAGCCAGTGGAAACCACAACCCAAGCTGCGGAAGCCCTTACAAATGTCTTCTATGAGCACCTCCAGGACTGCATGGATCAGGCAATCCCAAATAAAACCAAGACTCTTTCCACAAAGGGCAAACGTCCAGTCTGGTGGACCCCAGCCATTAACAAACTTTACAATAAGAGGAGAAAGCTATTACATGATAGAACAAAAATCCATAAAAGGGAAGTCACCCCTGATCATTATTAGTAAAAAAATACGAGCACTCATAAAATCAACTAAGGCCAATTTTGAGAGAAAAATTGCCATGGATTCAAAGGACAATCATAAGGCCTTTTTCAGCTATGTTAGGAACCTGAGTGGGAACTCCCAGATATGCTCAGAATTAGTCCAAAATGATACAAAAATCACTGAACCCACAGACATTGCCAACATACTGGCAGACAGGTTCAGTGCAAACTTCACCCCCCTCTCCCCCCCTAAAGGAGAGATAACTATCCCAGCAGATTGTAGCCTCCCAGACATCTCAAATGCGCAGGTGAAAGCTGCTCTCTCTAAAGCTAAAAACACAGCATCAATGGGACCGGATGGTGTCCCCGGCTGTGTGCTACACAAGCTAAATGAGGGATTAAACCCGCACATAAGGCAGCTGTTTAATCTCAGCCTTACCACAGGATACGTGACCAAGGAGTGGCGTACGGCAACTGTGGTCCCACTCCACAAAGGCGGTGCCTCTACGGACCCTGGTAATTACCGCCCTATAAGCTTAACAAGTCTAGTCTGCAAAGCTATGGAGAGGATCATAATGGAGCTCATAAACAAAGATATAGGGGACTTGCAGACATTGGACCCGACCCAGTTTGGCTTCGTCAAGGGCAGATCATGCCTTTTGAACTTGGTCGACTTCTTCGAAACAGTCACCAAGGCCATTGATGAGGGAAAGGCAGTCCATACAGCCTACCTTGACCTTGCAAAGGCCTTCGACACAATACCCCACTCGGGTATTGTAGAAAACTTACCAGCTTAAATGTAAACCCATATGTCACAAGATGGGTTGCAAACTGGCTTAAGGACAGAACCCACAGGGTTAGAGTTGCTGGCGCTATGTCAGACTCCAAGCCGGTCACAAGCGGTGTCCCACAGGGCTCAGTCCTTGGCCCCCTATTGTTCGGCATCTACTTCTCAGAAGTACAGGCCAACATGGGAGGACTTTGGCTGACAAAGTTTGCAGACAACTGCAAACTGGGCGCCATAGTGGAAAGTGCATCGGACACGGATATCCTTCAGAAGAGACTCACGGAAACAGATAGCTGGTGCCAGAGCCATGGCCTGAAGTTAAACGCCAAAAAATGTATAGTCATACCCTTCGGGAAAAACAAGATAACCTCATATGGTGGCAGTCCACTAAGCACAAAAGAGGTTATCAGGGACCTGGGGACCCAGGTTGACAGTGGCCTTTCTTTTGACACTCACGTTGCTAAAGTGGTTAGAAAGACCTTCTACATTGCCCACCTGATCATGAAGGGATTCACATCCAGATCTAGTGAGGTCATTGTTCCCCTGTACTCTTCACTTATCAGACCAATGATAGAGTACAATGCCCCATTCGGGATGTATCGCACCCGACATCTGCAGCAATTGGAGAGACCCCAAAAGTTCCTCACCAAAAGGATAAAGGGACTCCAAAATCTGTCATATGCTGCCAGATTGAAGAAACTCCAGCTCTATTCAGTTGCATACCGTCTGCTCAGAGGTGACATGTGCCTGACATACAAGGCCATGTCCAACCCGGAATTAATGGACATGCTCCACCTCAAAAAATCCAAATCCACCAAAACCACTAGAGCAAGCGACTTAAACCTTAGCACGGATATAAATAAGACGTGCTGGAGGGATAGATTTATCACTCAGAGACTCCCTATGCTGTGGAATAAAATCCCGGTCCATGTGAGGCAGAGCACCTCGCTGGCTCTGTTCAAGAGAAATCTTGACCTGTGGATGGGAGATCGTAGGTTTATCCCGGGAATCATCTCTGTGTCACTGCTGGACAGAGGCACAACAAACTAATGGGCACAGTATTTTTTCATATAAGGGGTGGCGTAAGCCACAAAAATTTGGGCTAGGCTTATAAATGCCTTAGGGCAGATAGCCTAGTATAAACCTATGAACCTATGAAAGTGTAAAGTTTGTAAAAATATCAAGAATATTTCAGGTACCCACAGAATCACCTCTCCACCACAAAGCAACTTAAAATTAGGTTCAGGTACCTTTATTAGTGGACGTAAATTCATTAACAAAGGTAGGTTTACTTGCTTCATGTCGTATGGTGTATATAATTGGACGTGGTTGTGAGGTTACGAAGTGGTATATAGGGCAAACAAAAAGAGCTGTTAAAATTAGAATATTGGAGCATTTGGGTGACATTCGTAATAGGAATTTCAAAAGTCCAGTGGGAGAACATTTTTGTAATGCACATGGGGGGAATGTTAGTACTTGCTTTTTTAGTATTCTTGCCAGCCCATTTCATGTGAGGGATGGTGAACTTAAACAAAGGTTGAATGTGCATGAAAGTAGGATGATTTTGAATTATAGTATGTTGGCCCCTAGGGGGCTAAATTTGGAAGTAAATTATGTTTAAAATAAAGTAAAGTTTTATATACATGTATTAGTAATTCATTAGTAATGTATTTTTCCATTTTGGTTGAGTTTAGGAAGTGCAACATTTGTGGTTAAATGCAATTTTAAAAAATGAAATTTAAACTGTATGTATGTTAAAAGTAAGTTAAATGGTAATACTTTATGTATTAAAAGCATAGTTGAATAGGAATGTATGCAGGGCACTTTAAAACTTAATAGGTCAATTGATTAAGTGTTCAATAATGGGATTCACTTGGTATAAATACACAGTGTTTTTCAGTTTGATGTATTCTTGAAGGTGAAAGGCAGAGGTACCAGAACGTTTGGTGCTAAGTAAAGAGTTTATCTGCAACTACTGCTGTCGTGTTTTTTTTTTTTTCTCTTTTTGTATGGTCCTAGTGACTAGTGTTTTTTTATAAAATTTACTACTATTGATCCCAAGTTATATCTGAAAACGTTAAATAGGTGAGCCCACTGGTAAACAAACAGCAGTCAGTCAATAAATCAATAAATAAACTGTCCAGTTTTGCAGATTATCCCTGATTTTGCCTCATATTCTTGTTCAGTCCCTTGTGAATTATTTGATTTTCTGGTAATCATTCAGGATCTTGCCTCTAAACTCTCCAAAATTTTACTGAATGTTCAGAATATTGCCTCATATTTTTGGTCTGTTCCTCATAAAATTTGTGGTTTTCAGGCAAACCACTGAGAATTGTACTCACTAAATAATGAAACATTTCAGTCTGAGATGTTATATCCTTCAGAAAATGTATGCTAATGAAAAAAACTGTTATTTAGCAGCTTTCTAAGTTTATAAGAGCAGTATTTAAAATTTGTCCCTGTTTTTTCCCTTTATCCCCATATTATTTTGTATTTGACCAGAATTCTTAAGCAAAAGTTAAGAGGTATGCAGAAGATACAGTCAGTCACTAATAGCAGACATTAAAATTTTATACTGTTTTTGTTCAGAAAATGCATGTTGAAACAAAACCTCTTCTGTTAAAAGTTTTAAATGAATAAATAATAGTTAAAAATTGTCCCTGGTTTTGAACCTTCATTTCCCTGTTATTTTTGACTTTATCCAAAATTCTTGAAAGAAGTTGAGTGGCATGCCTCAGTACTCGCATAGGCTTTTCCGTGGTAACCATGTACTCAAATCTGTTGGATTCACTATACAGTCTCATAATTCTGAAATGTCAAATTTCAGTATTTCGAGACTGAATAGTCAAAAAACCACATACACAAAAACCCACAATCACGAACACTACAATCGCGACCATTCACACACACACACACACACACACACACACACACACATACACCTACCTAACTAAATGAACATAACACACGCAAACACACTTAACCTACCTATAAGCAGGGGGGGGAGCCCCTCTGCGCCCCCTCCACGTATATATTCTAACTCCGAGGTTGCACTAAACACACAAAAAACACCACTGCACACACTCACACACACTAAAATCCCTACCCATTATCCTCAAACACACAACACTTACCTGAAACCCCAGATAAATCCACAAACCGCACCATACGTCACAAACCCGACACCACAATAGCGGCGGATTCGATATTTGCGGATTCGGCATAGTGTAGTTTCGGTTAACTGCACTTTCCACTATTCGGTCTCGACATACTGAATTTCGACATTTCAGTACATTGAGATTGTCTAGTGTATCCAGTCTGTCAGAGCTTGCAGTTACCTGGGAAATACCGATGTGAATGATTCTGTGCAATTGCCACTCCAGCAGTAGTATGATGGCACACTGGGCAGCTGTTGAAAGTAGGGAGACTCTTGCCCCCCCCCCCCCCCCCTAGCTCTATGGTTCCAGCACCCACTTTGTGCGAAACTAGAAACACGAACGTTGGCAATGTTGAACTCCGATATTGCCGAACTACAAATCTCGACCCTATTTCAACCCATGTTAATACTCGTATTTAGGTCGCATTCGATCTGTATTTCGGCAATGTGAATTTTCACAGACATGGGTCGATGATGTGACTATTCGACCGGGTCCGCTTTGCTTACATGATAGTAAACCATGGAGTATTGCACAACCCTCAACATGACTTATAATTTAATATAAACAATTCAAAGAGATGCTACATTTCAGAGGGACAAGAAAAAATAAAATAATCCTAGCAAACTCAGATCAGGACAAAAATCCTCTTGCAATAAAAATATCCCATGTCTGGACTTCAGGACATCAACTCCCATAAGTAAATGCAACCATTATGCCTTAATGTGCTCCTCTTAGATTAATTTGTTCATTTTCAACAAGAGTTGACTGTAGAGCTCTCCTGTGTGAGCTCTTTCTTGGTGGCAGCTGCCACCACCATAGTGTCTACTGGGGACCCCTAACTCCAGTAAAAAACGTAGTAGGCAACACAAACTCCAAATGACAAAAACAGCAGCAGTGGGTTCAGGTACAAACGCTGACTGACAGTTTATCCAGGAATTTATGCAATAAAACACACGAAAGGTGTAGTCACATAAAAATCTAAAAGGTATAAACAGTATTCCAAGCGTTTTCTTCTCTGGTGAATCAGAGACTTTTTCAAAGAAATTAGAAAACTGTTACTGAGCTCAGTTTAAACAAACAGATCCACCCCCAATTAACATTGAACCAATAGAATAAAACCATATAATGAATATTCATAACGTTCTTAAATATTCAACAGTCACAGTACAATTCAACCATAGAACCCATGTCATGATAAAAAACACACTAAAATGTACAGCAAATAACACACCAATCCTTTCTACACTGGGAAAACAGAAAGGAGATTAAGATGTAGGATATATGAGCATTTAAGGGACATTAGGTTAGGCAAAGAGACAAATGTTCTCGCTAAACACTGTAAGGAGTATGAGAGGCATGATTTTAAATTTACGATAATTGATGTTTTAGACATAGACCCAAGGGGTGGCCCCTGGAACCTACAACTGGAGAAACAAGAGGCACTGTGGCAGATGTGATAAACTGGTCGGGTATCAATGATGCTCTATCCTTAGCCTGTTTCTTGAAGTTAAAAGCATTAAATAGATAAATGAATTGATATACATTTTTTACATGTATTTATATAACTTTACATTTTATATGTACATATGTATATGTTTGTTAATAGCATTTTTACCTATACTATTTTGACAGGGGTATGATTTTTGGGGATTGGTGTGTTATTTGCTGTACATTTTAGTGTGATTTTTGCACCTGAACCCACTGTTGCTGTTTATATCATTTGGACCCCTTACTCCAGCTGGTTCTGTCCGAAGGAGGGCTAAGAATTTTATCTGGTCTTTTTGGGATTGGCTCCACAGTCCATCTTCCTGACCGGGAGTCGTGAACGATAGATCATCTAGTGAAGAGAGTCAATGCTTCAGCCACCTTTACCATAAGGGCACTGAACTACATGGCGCATGTCATCCGACTGCAGTGAGACTAAGTCAAGGAAGTCACTGAGTCGACCCCAGAGCCCACGTCAGCAGAGGGCAAGAAAATGTTCTCTGCATGCATGGCCTCTCTGAAAGCAGTTACGAATATGTCCATGCGTCTCCTCGCCCATGCCACAGAAGGAGCAGCAAGGGTGGCCGGGTCTGGCGTTGCCATGAGGCGACATGCCTGGTGCTGGCTATGTCAATTTTTGGAACCCTTCAAGGCATTCTTTGCGAATGCTCCCTATGATGGCTCTTCCCTGTTTGGGAAGTTCGTACATGAATCTCTGGTCCAGAGTGAGAAGGACAGGAAGACACTGTCTGCCATCGGGATCCACTTCTCCGCCCCTCAGAGATCCTTCTCAAGGAATCAACGAGGGGCAAAGAAGATGTGGTTCCAGAAATCTCAGTTCTCCCAGGATACTAAGGACTCTTCTTACCCCAGAGGCATATGGGGTTACGACAGATGCCGGCCCAGAGACAGAGGGGGTCCAAAAAACTTTGGATCTCAGGAAACTTTCTTGGACAGACCCTGAGGGGTTGCCCGACTGCTCATCTCAGGAAGCAGTCAGGGGCCATCTTTCATTGCACCCAGTGGAGTGGGAGTCCGTTACAACAGACCGTTGGGTGTTAAAAATCATATCCAGAGATTATTCCATCCCATTCGTGGCACCACCGCCCCAACCAAAACTCCTCTCGGATGTTCCACCCACACAGAGGGAGGAAGCAGCACTAGAGATAAAAAAGTTACTAAGATAACGAGTCACCCAACCCATCCCCCCAGAACAATCCAGATTGGGCATCTATTCCATGTTTTTTTTAGTGCCAAAGAAAATGGGGGACCTAAAACTCATTCTGGATATATCCATTTTGAACTTGTCAGTAGCATAGGAGAAATTCCGGATGGTTACACTTCAGTCCATTCTGCCGTACCTGCAGGCAGAAGATTGGATGTGCTTGATCGGCCTCCAGGATGTATGTTGTCATATCAAGATGAACAGGTGCTCCTGCAGGTTTCTTTGCTTACGGCTGGGGACCAATCATTATAATTTCAGGACTCTACCCTTTGGTCTCACCACAGACCCGAGTGTGTTCACCAAAGTCATGGTGGTGGTAGTGGCCCACCTGAGTCTTCAGGGAATCCAGGTGTACCCTACCTGAATGATTAGCTCCTTGCTGCCCCTACCAGGCATCTACTGTGTTAAGCCAGGGATTACTTCATTCTCCTTGCAAACAGACTAGGTATCACGATCAACCTCAGAAAATCTTCCCTGGTCCCAGTCCAGAGATTAGAATTTATTGGAGCTCGGCTAGATACTATTCAAATGAGAGTCTATCTCACCCCAGAGAGGATAAACAATCTGAAACTTCACATCTCTTACGTTCTTCGGTCCTTCACCCCCACCCCTTTAGCAGCTATACGGGCTCTTGGTTGCATGGCAGCAACCATCAACTTCCTAACTTTCGCCCACCTTCACATGAGAGTACTCCAGTGGACATTAGTGGTTCAGTGGTCCCTTCTAGTCTTGTCTTTGTCTCATCCGATACGCATATCATGGGCTTGCAGAACGTCACTCATCTGGTGGATTCTCTCCCCGGATCTTGTCCAAGGATGTCCCTTTCTTCCATCACTCCTCACGACCACAGTGACCATGGATGCCTCCCAACTTGAGTGGGGGGGGGGGGCATTGCTCGGGAAGAACAGTCCAAGGCACTTGGTCCCCGTCCAAGACCAATTTGCATATCAGTGTCCTGGAGATGAGGGTGGTTCTTGTAGTACTGCAGACCCTTCATGGCCATCTTCCTCTAGGGACTATTTCCATCCAGCCAGACAACATGTCAGTAGTCTGATATATCAATAAGCAGAGTGGAACCAGATCTTACCCCCCTTTGTCAAAAAGCCATGAGAGTGTGAGAATGGGCAGTTTCCACAGGCCGCTTTCTGGTGGCAACGCACATTCCGGCATGGTCCAACATTTTAGCGGACAAGCTCAGCAGGACTATTCTGATACTTTGAGTGGTCTCTGAATCCTTCAGTAGCGGAGCAGATCTTCCTCAAGTGGGGCTGGCCATGCTGCAATCTCTTTGCATCTCCTTCCAACGCGAAATGCAGTGAGTTCTTCACTCTGAACCCTCCTCAGGGGGAAGTCTCTAGAGATGCACTGGTTCATGCTTGGCCTCCCAGTCTCCTTTATGCTTATCCTCCGTTACCTCTCATCCCAAATTTTCTTCAGAAAGCTCACATGCTGGGGAGCACAGTAATCCTCATTGCCCCATTCTAGCCTCGCCAAGTCTGGTTCCCCTCTCTTTGGTCTCACCTAGTAGTTCCACCATGGATCTTGGATCTGCTTCCTGATCTCATTTCACACCCCTCGGGGATTCCTCACCCAGATCTGGACAGTCTGAAACTTACAGCTTGGCTACTCCAGTTCCAGTAATGATTAGGACTCTCGGTTTATCCTCTCCAGTCAAAACCATTCTGGTAGCAGCTCATAAGTCTTCTACCAGAAAGATATACCATAGCAAATGGAAACACTTCTCAATTTGATCCTCTCAGTAGAACATAGATCCCTTTAGGGCTCCAGTTCCGGCTATTCTAGAGTTTCTATCTGGTATCTTTCATCAAGGGGCTAGTTCTTCTACTGTAAAAGTTCAACAGGTTGCCATCTCTAACTTCCATGTGGGGGAAAACATGGCTTCCTTAGCCTCGTCTAGGCTTTGCAAGACTTTACTTAAAGGAACCTTTATGCTGCGACCTCCAGTGAAAGATCCAATACCTCCTTGGGACATTACCTTTGTCTTAGAAGCTTTAGTCTGCATGCCCTTTGAACCAGTAGAGACAGTAGAATTGCAATTTCTTTCTTGGAAAACTGCCTGTTTGGTGGCCATCACTTCAGCCAGCAGGGTATCGGAACTTCAGGCCTTGTCCATTAAAGTTCCATATATGATGTTTCATAAGGACAGGGTTTCCCTGTGCACTAACCCTTCCTTTCTTCCAAAAGTGGCTTCCAAAAACAATATTAATCAAACTATCAATCTTCCAGTTTTCTTCCCAAATTTCCAAAACAAGGGCGAATACAAGTTACATTTATTGGATGTACATTGGCAACTGAGGTTTTATTTACACAGAACAAAGTCTTTCCGTAAGTCAGACCAACTGTTTGTCTCTTATTCCAAACAATTTTTAGGTAAACCAGTATCCAAAGTCACCATTGCTAGATGGCTTTCCCAATGTATCAGCCGGGCATATTCTGACAAAGGCATTTTCCCTCCTGGTATGATCAAGGCCCATTCCACTAGATCTATGGCAACTTCAGTGGCCTTCTGGTAAAGTGTGTCGCTGGATGATATTTGTTCTGCAGCTACTTGGTCCTCATCTCCTACCTTCATATCCCATTATAAATTGGACATCGTATCCAGGAGTAGGGCATCATTTGGCTCCACGGTGCTCCGAAATATCCTTCCATGAGGGCCACCCAGATGTTAGTAACTGGGGACTCTGTCCCACAGGTTGAAGATCAAATGAAGTAAACTACTTCAGATAAAGAAGTTATGCACTCACCATAACGTTCCCTCTGAGTAGTTGTACTTCATTTGTCTTCAACCATCCCTCCCTCCTGACCTTGTCACTATTGTCTTATTTTGGTATTTGGAGAGGTGCACATTTGTGGCTGTCCTGGTTTTTCTTGGTTCAGATTGTGTGAACCTTTAGTGGCAAGGATATTTGGGTCAGGCTTATGTTTTCTGATTCAGCAAACTTGATCGGAGGGAAGGAAGGAGATGGAGGAACATTATGGGTAGGGGAGGAGCTTGGAGCTCAGATGAGATGCTGGTGAAGCGGCCGTCTCGGATCCAATCCGGATCCGAATACCCACAGGTTCAAGACAAATGAAGTACAACTACTCAGATGGAACGTTATGGTGAGTACATAACTTCTTTTTTTTTTCTTTTCCTTTCTTTGTAGGTTAAAGAATATTGTCTCTATTTTGGTTGGTTAGAGAATACTGCCTCTATTTTGGTTGGTGCAACAACTTTTTCTTTAAAGTCAGTGAAGCTTGGTTTGGGTTTGTTGTCATTCGCTGTGTTGTGTTTGATCTTTTAGTGATTAACACCTCACTTAATTGCCCCTCATTCAAATAAGGCCAGTCAAGTAAACAAATGAGTAATGAGCTTTTAATGTGTAGGTCATAGTGCTCACATAAAATGAAACGGACCAGTATATCACTGAGCCAGGTAACCTAACTAACAAATTAATTTTGTTTGGTTGTTTAACTAGTCTTTCTCATTTGTATCAACAGTCATGTCTGTTTAATTGTTCTGTTATTGTGTTTAGGTGAAATTAATCTTCATATTCTCCACCTATGCATAGGTCAATAATGATACTATTTCTGTGTGTTGCCTAATTATTGTGTATCACCATCTACACACAAATAACTACCTTCTTTCTGTAGACTTTTCACCATGTAGAAGATGGTGTATTTCAAAAGCTGTATAATGTATGCTTTTTTAAGTGCCTCAGTAGCTTCATTTTTTTTTTGGCAATTCTCATTTTCTACACAAATTAATAGCATCCAGGATAGGATGCATTTGGAAATACAGATCAAGCATGACAGCATGGTTGATCAATATTTAAAGATTTCTGCTTTATAACTATAGGGTGCAGGGTTCAAGCCAAACCTCTGGTCAGCGTCTCTGTGGATATTGTATATTCTTCACATCTGTGAGGGTTTCTTCTACATTTTATTTTTACTTTATTTATCTGTTTTGGGGCTTTCTCCAGTATCTTGAATGCAGGCCAGTTAATTTGCTGATGTTAACTGTCTATATATGTAGTACATTTTTAAAGTCTGTACCACTATTGATAAAATATGGCTGTATGATTTGGAAAACTAAAACACAAATGCCATACCACCTAGTTAAAGAGTACTTGGAGCATGGGTCATTCCTCCCACATTCCAAAGACATGCAATAGGTGGAATGGACACTCTAAATTCCCATAGGTGTCAGTGTGTGCCCAAGTGTGTTGTGTGGAAGCGCTACTGGGGCAGGTCTAGTCACCTGGTGGTGTAAACCTTGACTCTAGATGATTGTCAGTGTTGAAGTGACACCCAACCCCATGTGCAAAAAAGAGAAAAAGGGGTCATTGATGGGTGATGGATGGATTAGAGATGTGTATGAGGTTGTGGTACAGTAGGTTCAGGGAATTTGCCCTTTACCCACTGTAGTACAATCTCAGAGTTGGTATATTTAAGTAGCAGGGTGTGTGGGGGGATGCAGGGAGCCTTTCTTCCTGCAAAAAATTATTTGTTTATTCGAATCTTTTTGATTCAAGGTGTTGTGCTTTTGAATATTTTCAATTCAGATTGTTTTTGTCTATGTTTTAGTGTTCAAACTTTTTATAGTTCAGCCATGTTGGTATTTGCATTTTGTACAGTAAATATTTCATTCTTTTCACTTGCAATAGTTGTAGTTGTGTTAGAAGATATGGATACTAATTTTATGACTTCTTACACCTTATCCTGCATCTTTGAAACAGTTGCACTGTACTTTACTTTTAAGATGCTCTTTTAGTTTAGCTTTGAATTCTGGTAGTGAGCTTTGGGTACCTTATATCAGAGGGTAAGTAGTCCCAAGGTGCTATTATGAGCAGTATTTCAAAGTTCATAAGTTGGATCCCTTACAGGACATTTGGATTTCATTAGAGGGCAATGGCTTTGAACCAACATTTTGAATATGAGGGTACTAAGTAATAATAATGTTCTGCTTTGCATTGGTAGCCAGTCAAAGTCCTGTAGTAGGGCGCAGAAATTTATTAAATGTCATCACTACCAGAAATGTACTATTATTCATTTCCATATTACCCTCACTTAGAATACATAAAGCAGAGAGCTGTACTACACGAAGTATGCTGCATCAATAGGAGAAAGTATTCCAAGGACTTTTATAGAAGTACTGGGAGAATTGTCTCTCAAAATCAGGCTAAAATAATTAACTTCAGCTCTTTTGCATATAGGAAAATTAGAGGTGGTGTGATTATAATCTACAAAATGTTTTTCAATTAGAAAGTCTAAAGCACCTTGTATTTAAAGACTTTAGTAGTTTTAAGAAAACAATATTACAACACAATAAGGGTAGACAATGTTTCAGCAGTACCTAATTATGTTAGTGAAACAATCATCCTGCAGACTTGACAGAATAAAGTATTTTTTTGTGATTCACAAATCTAATATATTTTATAGGGGTAAAGTATATGAAAACTGATTAATTGGAATGGCTTTTAGAAAGAACCCTTAATTCCATTATCTGAACACAAATGAAATGGAATGAAATATTGCAGTGCCACTTCCTTTATCCGAGTGATTTTGTAAAATGTTTTGTATACAAAATAAATACAGGAAAATGTAGTTGCTACATCAAAGCGTAGTTTCCAGAGTCTTTGTTCAAGAATTAAGGACAAAGCCAAAATAATGGTGGGACTAAGGACCCAAATTAGGGGCAGATTTTAGATATTACTCAAATATACTTAAAAAAGTTAATAGAACAGCAGTTTGTATACCAACATATATTTTCTGAACAATAAATCATATGAAATTCTAATGTCTAGCACTTTTGACTGACTCTAATCTTCAGAGATTTACTAGAAAATTATTTTTTTTATGAGAAGCTGGGGAAAATTTGAGGCAAATTGAGGGATGTTCTGTGAAGTCAGGGACAACTGAGAGATATTTCTAGAGGAGGAGCAACATTAGGATTGCAGTGTGTATATGTAAATCAGTGAAACAAGTATGGAGATGCATCATTTCAATTAGCATAGGAGTGATAGATGGAAAAAGGGATGAATGCAAGGGTAAGAAACAGTACAGAGAAGATGACAGGATTCAAAAGAAATGTGGGAACTTCACGATAACTGTGGGTGGCTTAGGGAACAATTAAAAGCACAGCAAAGCAATGGTAATATGATAAGGGTGCATTTAATGAGTCTTAAGAAGCAGTAAAGGAATGAAAGGTGGTGGAAAGGAGGAAACAAAAGTGGGAAAGTGTGGCACATTAGTATAAATGTAGATGGGTTAGAGTAATTAATGGGTGAAAAAGGAAAAGGATAATGCTATGGGTATATGCAAGGGATCACAGGAAGTTAGGGTAATTGAAGTACTGGGAAGAGGTAATATGATAACATTAAATATAATTATTAGTCTACTTTTAAGCATTTTTAGTGCAGACATCTGCAAATGCCTTTTTGGATATAATTATTGCCTTACTTCAGCTTTTGTAAGGCTAGTGTTACTGTGTTTTTGTGCAATACAACAAGCTTTAGGTATTAAGATCCTTTTTCTTTGGATGGCTAACTGCACTGCTGCCTGACTGCTTTTCTTTTCTTGAATCCGCTTGCAGTTCTAATAGTCACAGTCACCAGATGTTCATCGTGTTTCACTGTTGCAGTCATGACTGTAGGGTTCTCCCCTGCCGGCAGGCAGTCCTCGGTCGGCCAGAATCCCAAAGTCTGGGTCCGGCATTGGCTGCTCAGCCATGCTCCCTGATGTCAGAGCGCCAGGAGTGCAAAGCTGACAGCCAACGCCATTTTCTCCAGTCTTTCTTGCAGTGCGGTGATAGCAGTTCGCAAGTGCCGGTCGGCTGACTCCTGACAATTTTTTCTAAACGTACTTCAGTCCAAAGACTTTCTTCTCCTACTCAAAGCTAAGTACCCCGTTGGGGAAACTTTTTTCTTGCTCCAGTCCGATGTCAGAAAAAGTTAATAATTGTATTTCATGTGGGAAGCAAATACCTCATAAGGATTTTCATTCTTACTGTATTCCTTGCTTAGGCCCTGACCACGACGTAGCTAGTTGTCGGTTTTGTGCTAGATTTAATCAACGTACAATTAAACGAAGGTACGATTTTGCATTTCATTACTTCGGTAGGCGTTTTAATTACAAAATGTCGTCGGATACGGTTCCGGCTACCGGAGTTCACAAACGACGCAAGGATAAAGACAGGCCTCTGAGGTCCAAATCAGACGATATTGTACAAGCAGAGCCAGCTTCAGGTTCGGCTGTCATCAGTGAGGCGCTTTTGCAGCCCCTGTCGTCGGCCATTTCGGAACCGATGGCCGAAACGGACTCCCACGAGGAGCCAACTAGGCCTTTGAATATTTCTGCTGCAGGACCTTCGGACAATGCTCCTTCGGATGGGTCCGGAGCCGTTGTGCAGGTACCGGCTTCTGAAGGGGTTTTCAGGCCTACTCAGCTTCTAATAAAGGCAAAGCCAAAGACAAAGGCAAAGACTCCTTCCAAATCAAAGACTGCAGCCCAGGCCTCTTCTGATCCGGCACCCAAGTCTCAGAAACAGTTACTCAAGATGGCTGAAGACTTACTTACTAGGATTAGGGGTTCACATCCCCCTCCAGATAAAAGGCCAAGGCAGGAAGTGTATTATGACTCCTCTGATCAGGCTTCTGTTTCTTCAGTTTCTTCTTCTGACCAGGAATATTCTTTCCCTCCTTATGAGGATTCTGATGCTGAGGAATCCATTCATTCAGCTTCTCCCTGAGGATTTCTCTTTTGGGGAAATTTTGCATGAAATGAAGGAACATTTTCACTGGGAAGGACAGGAGTACTCGGAATCTAAGAAAAGACTTAGGGATTTTCTTCTTCTTCCCCAACATAGACCCCTGGCTATTCCTCCTATTTTGGATATTGTGGATGATGCTTTTTAGGAAGGCTAACTTAACTCCTGACTCTTTTCCTCCAGCTCCTGTTAAGCCAGACAGATATTATAGGGTTCCTGATTCCCACCAGTTTTTATACAAGAATCCTACTGCTGATCCTGAAACCATTTCTCAGGGTCCTAAGGGGGTTAAGGCCGCTTCTGCTAAAAACCCCATTCCCACTGAGAAGGATTCCATATCTTTAGAAAGATGGGGCAAAAAAGTGTACACTTCTGCTACTTTATCTATTAGGGCTTTAAACTGTCAGTTTCATATGCTGAAATACCAGCAATTTCTTCTGTCTGTTTTAAAACAAAAGTTAACTTCCATTTCCGCCTGTGCAGATGATAAGGAATTACATGAATTAATGCAGGCCACTGAACAAGTTGGGAAGCATGGTTTACACTGTGGATTTGATGCCTTGGAGGCTTCTTGTAGGGCTGCTGCCTCTGGCACAGTCATTAGAAGGCATGCGTGGTTAAAGGAACAAAACTTGCCAGATCAAATAAAAGCTAAATTATTGGATGCTCCTGTTCAGCATAATGTTTTGTTTGGATCTAAACCTGAAGAGGTGATAAAGAAGATGGAGGACAAGGCATAATCCATGCAAACGGTTAAAGATTTCTTACAAGTACAGCCACCCAGATTTAGTAGGAATTGGCCTACTAAAAATTGGTCCTTTCCCAATTCTGACAGGCCTCAGAGGGGTAGATACAGACGCTCCCGAGGAAGGCCTCAAACACAAGCCTCTTATAGACCAAGACAGTGGACTGCTTCCACCCCTAGGGGAGGAGAGGACAGGTCGCAAGCTCATAGAAAACAGACTCAATGACTCCCTCTGTTGGGCTGCAGGAACTTCTTGCCTGGAAGCCCCTCTCAGAGGAAAACTTTCCCTTTTTCACCTAAATTGGACTCATATAACCCAAGACAAGTGGATTCTGGATGTGGTTTCAAGAGGTTACAAATTCCATTTTCATACCCTACCAAGACCAAGCGGATGACTGGATCTTCCAAAACATCAATGGTTAGAGGCCTTAAACCAGGTGGAAGCTCTCTTGGCTATGAAAGCCATAGAACTGGTTCCACTTTCAGAGATGGGACAGGGTTTTTACTCAAGGCTCTTTCTAGTCCCCAGAAAGCAAAATTCATGGAGACCCATTCTGGATCTGTCAGTCTTGAACACTTTTCTTGAGATACCAAAATTCAAGATGCTTACTCTACAGCAGCTACTTCCAATGCTGACCAAAAATGCATGGATGGTAACTTTGGATTTAAAGGAGGCATATTTACATATTCCCATCAGGCAGGATTGCAGAAAATACCGCAGGTTCAAGGCCGGATCGAGGCACTATCAATTCTCTGTGCTGCCCTTTGGATTGTCTACTGCGCCCAGGGTCTTCACCAAATGCCTGGCTCCAGTAGTAGCTTATTGCAGACTCAAGGGAATTCAAATTTTCCCTTATTTGGACGACTGTCTTATTCAGGCAGACAGCAAGGATGTCTTACTCCAGCATCTAGAATTTGTTCAGAATCTTCTCAAGTTCTTGGGATTCACTGTAAACATAAAAAAGTCAAATTTGACACCCTCACAATAGATAACTTTTCTGGGTGCACTTCTCAACACAACAACCCAGATGGCATTTCTGACATACGAAAAACAATTACAGCTGGCTTCAACTTTCAAAACCTTGGCAACATTAACTCAGCTATCTGCAAGGAAATTCCTGCAGGCTTTGGGTTACATGGCCTCCTGCATCCTTCTCGCACCATATGCAAGACTACATATGAGGAAAATACAGTGGTACCTAAAAAGTGTATGGTCTCAGCATTGCCACAGTTTAGACATACAGATTACCGTCCTGCCTTGTCTTCAAAAGGAATTCCTTTGGTGGTCCAAGGCATGTACTGTAAACAAAGGAAAGCCCTTCAGTCTGCCTCCAGCCACTCAGATACTAACCACGGACGCCTCAGATTATGCATAGGGAGCCCATTTTCAGGGCAACTGTCTGCAGGGCCTTTGGACAAAGGATCAGAAGCTCCTGTATATCAATTTAAAGGAAATGTTAGCCATTCAGAAAGCTTTATTGGCCTTCAGGAATCTTCTACATCCAGGACAACTACTGATATGGACAGACAACACCACAGTTATGTGGTACATAAACAAGCAAGGGGGATCTCATTCCTATCCCCTTTGCAGACTAGCCATGAATCTATGGAACACAGCTCTAGCTTGCAAACTGGACCTTCAAGCTCAGTTTCTTCCAGGGAAGCAAAACTTCCTGGCAGACAGTCCGAGCAGAAACCTGTCTGACCCACACGAATAGATGCTGGACACCGAAATATTCAAGATGATTACAGCAGTCTGGGGATGTCCTCACATAGACCTCTTTGCATCCCACCTCAATCATCAACTACAGATTATTTGCACCAGGACATTCCACGAACTAACTTGGAAAGTGGATGCACTATCATTCAGTTGGAGAAACCTCTCGGGGTATGCTTTCCCGCCTCTACCTCTTCTTCCATGGGTGTTATTAAAGATCAAACAGGACAAGCCCAAGATGATAATCTTTCTGGCCCCAAATTGGCCTCAACAGTTTTGGTACCCAACACTGAAAAACCTTTGTCTGGAGCCCCCTTGGGTTTTACCACAGACTCCGAACCTTCTGTCCCAACACCAGGGTCAGGTTCTGCACTCCCATGTCAAAACTCTCAGCCTAGCGGCATGGTTAATCCAGGGTCTATGATTCATTCTCTCCTACCCAAGCAGGTTATGGATGTCATTTTAGAAGCCAGACGTCCTAGCACTAGAAAATCTTATGCAGGAAAATGGAAAAAATTTTGCTCCTGGATGCAGGCTCGGGATTCAGATCCTCTTATTCCTAACATTACTCTGATTTTACTTTACCTGACAGACCTCTTACATAAGGGTCTCTCTTTCTCTTCCATAAAAATACATGCCTCTGCTATTTCTGCTCATTGTAATACAGACCCTCCAATCTTTTCCCACCAGCTCATGAGACAGTTTCTCAGAGGAGCTAAGAACTTAAGGCCCCCTAGATCTCCACCCATTCCTGCTTGGGATCTCAACTATGTTTTGGAAAAGCTCACCTTACCTCCATTTGAGCCTGCTGCCACATCTGACATCAAGTTTTTATCTTGGAAGACAGCCATCCTGTTAGCTCTGACCTCTGCCAGGAGAGTTTCGGAGTTGCAAGCTCTCATGGCTGTGGAACCTTATATTATTTTTCATCAAGACAGGGTATCTTTAAGGGCTAATCCTACTTTCATGCCTAAGGTGGTTTCCAAAGTGTCTCTAAATCAAACTATTCACTTGCCAACTTTTTTCCCCACTCCTCAAAATAAGGGGGAAAGGATCTTGCATTCCTTGGATGTACACAGACAACTACGTTTTTACCTGGACAGAACCAAGGACATCAGGAAATCAGAGCAATTGTTTGTTTCTTATGCTTCTAGTTCCCAAGGTAAAGCCATTTCAAAACAGACCATTTCTAAATGGATTGCTCATGGAATCAGATTTTGCTATTCACACCATGGAAAGCAAATCCCAGGGAGTATAAGGACTCACTTTACCAGAGCTGCTGCCACTTCAGCTGCCTTCCTCAGGGGAGTTCCTACCAAAGACATTTTGGAAGCTGCAACTTGGAGTGCAGTGCATACTTTTTCCAAGCACTACAATCTACCTCTCTACTTTAAGTCTAGGGCAGGCTTTGCTTCTGCAGTCTTGCAGGGCCTTTTAGCCGCCCCCTCTACTTTATGACCACCTCCCTTTTATTCTGCTTTGGGATTCAACCCTACAGTCATGACTGCAACAGTGAAACATGATGAACATAGTACAGTTGTGTACACTTAACATAAATGTAGATGTTCGAGTGTCTTCACTGTCCCCTCTTATTTTTTCCTTTGTGTGGTTCCCTTCTTCACCCTTCTTCTGAGGTGTATTTGCAAAGGGTATGGGATCTTACTCATTTTGGAACACCTGACATCTGGGGCAAGAAAAACTGGAGAAAATGGCGTCGGCTGTCAGCTTTGTTCTCCTGGCGCTCTGACGTCAGGGAGCATGGCTGAGCAGCCGACGCCGGACCCAGACTTTGGGATTCTGGCCAACCGAGGACTGCCTGCCGGCAGGGGAGAACCCTACAGTCATGACTGCAACAGTGAAGACACTCTAACATCTACATTTATGGTAAGTGTACACAACTGTACTTTCTAGACTTCTTCAACCTGTGAACCACCTTACTCAAGTGTGCTACCCCTGCCCCAGCCTGTAAATCCTAGACATTAGGTTTATAGGATCATAGGTAGATACTAGGCTATCTGCCCTAGGGCATTTATAAGCCTAGCCAGAATGTATTTGGCTTCCGACTCCCTATTAGATTAGCCTACTGTGCCTCTGTAAAGTAGGTCACAGAAGGTACCCTTTTAAGATTAGTTTACTGTGCCTCTGTCTAGCAGGGACACAGAAGAGATCTCAGGGGTGAATTTGCGATTTTCCATCCACGCGTCCAGATTTCGCTTGAAGAGGGTCAGCGAGGGGCTATGTCTAACATGAATTGGGATTCTATTCCAGAGTGAGGGGAGCTCTTTAGGGTACTAAATACCCATCCCCTAATAGTACCAGTACACAAGACAGACAAGGACACCTAACTGCACATACATTATTACATACATACAAAAGCAAAACCTTACCTAGCCCTTACTTTAACTCTCACCTGCAAACCTTATGTAGGCACATAATCACCCCACTGTCAAATCTTAACACTTTCTGATTTACTCACTACTTCCACTTACCTTACAGTTGATAAACACAGTCCAGCAACTTCACCACTCGACAACAGGGGTGTAGCAAGCAAATTCCATTTTGTACTGTCAAGCTCTTAGTGCTACCCCCTTTGGATACTCCCCCCTTGGGACACCTGTCACTTAGAAATGGGCACATATCTCAAAATGCTACCCCAAGCAAGTAATAAATGTAGGTAACATTTTTACCTGTTCCCCCTAAAACTATTAACTGTATTGCTTTTAGATTAGAAATATTGCACCTGTTGTTAAAGGCATTCATTTAGACAGTTGTAGATATA